>NC_092336.1:82062500-82172500 GCF_046630445.1 Rutidosis leptorrhynchoides | reverse complement strand
TAGATGCATTAGTGGGTCTGGACTTCGACCGTGTCTGCATGTTAAAAGTTTTGCTTATCATTGTTGTCAGAAATCAGTTGCTTATCATTCTTAGTCTAGACACATCTTACTGCTTTGATTGTATGAATAGTATATCGACAAAAATTCATATCTTAGCGTATATGATAATTCATATCTTAGTGTATATATTACAGTAGACTTTGCCTGATATCTTCCGTAAATTTCTCCGTAATTTAAGGGATCCTCGTACTATATATATCTATGCATATTATGCATTGAGAATACCATCCAACTATCAATTGCTGTCACTAAACTCTTCGAACCAAAAATCTTTCCTGAGATCGCGTAAGATGGCCTCTACGAATCGACCAAGTTCCTCTGACTCTGAAGACAGCGTGACAGGAGCACACAACCAATCAACTACCGTGATTACTGTAGAAAATGGGGGTGGGTTCGTGACATACTCACCCTATGGAGAAGGAAAAAGGTACTCCATATCATGAACCGAATCTACCACCTAACCTTGGAGTACTTGACCCGCTCACCGACGAACCCGTTCGCAACACCGTTTATACCCTTTTTGCAAGAATTTTTTGTCTTGAGGCCACCATTAACGAAACTAGAGAAGATATCCGAACTCTACCTCACACTGATAACCAACCAGGGTTAGTAGAAGAAGTTAGAGAACTCCGAGCTCGAGTATTAACTTTAGAGAGCACGGTACACAATTTGCAAGCACCAGCAGTATCACCAACACCAGTAACATCACCAGCCTCAGTACCAACGGCACCAGTACCACCAACAACCCAAGTTTCAACAATCCATGCCTCAACATCTCATTCTGTACCTCGAGTATAATCATCGTTCTACGAATCGTTCTACATCAATTTCCTTCGTTCGACATGGCGATTATGTAATCTTTAATGTTTTAGAGATTATATATTCTCGTTCTAATGGTAAATCAAATGAGTTTAATATCATATTGACTCCTTAATTCCATGATTACATCTGAAGAAAATACATATGTATATATGTTTTCATAAAGATTGTAATTAAAAATTCTTTTGTACAAACTATTAATGTGAAAATATTTTAACGGGTAGGTAACACCCGAGGAATATTTAGATTTCACTTTAATAAGTTACATCGTACATTCTTCGAATCTGATTCAACATTCATTTACTATCCTACTTACATCTACAAAGATATGAATCCGTTCACCGCAGAATAACCATTTTCATTCAATTTTATATTTGGACTTTGACCTATCAGAATCCAACAAGTGACATAATGAAGAAAACATTGGACAATATAAAATTTGTTAGAAACAAATAATTTAACCATGAGAAGAATTTTGTTAAGAATCCACGCTAACTGTTCCTAGCTAACAGTTCCTAGCTAACTGATTACATTTTATTTATCACAATTTATTTATCGCAATTTATATTCTCGCAATTTTATTTATCGTCATTTAATTTCTGTTATTTATTTTACGCACTTTAAATATCGGGACACGTATACAAGGTTTTGACATATCATATCGACGCATCTATATATATTATTTGGAATAACCATAGACACTCTATATGCAGTAATGATCGAGTTAGCTATACAGGGTTGAGGTTGATTCTACAATAATATATATACTTTGAGTTGTGATCGAGTCTGAGACATGTACACGGGTCATGATACGTATTAATTAATTAGAGTATTATAAATTAAACTATATATGAATTATTGGACTGTTAACTGTGGACTATCGACTATGGACTAATAACATTGGACAATTAAAATGAATTAAAATATTGATTATAACATATGAAACTAAAGATTTCTTCAAGTTTGCCACTTGATCTCATCTTAAACCTCATTGGTATTTTGACGGTTACAACTGTGATGACCCGTCCTAATCCATCCGGACGAAGTCCATATCGATTATAAACAATTCACAATAGTTGATTACATTACGAGGTACTTGACCTCTATATGATACATTTTACAAACATTGCATTCGTTTTTGAAAAGACAATCTTTCATTACATCGAAAGTTGACGACGTACATACCATTTTATAATATATCTAACTATAATTAACTTAATAATAATCTTGATGAACTCAACGACTCGAATGCAACGTTTTTTGAATTATGTCATGAATGACTCCAAGTAATATCTTTAAAATGAGCAATTGCACAGCGGATGACTTCTTTCGTACCTGAGAATAAACATGCTTTAAAGTGTCAACCAAAAGGTTGGTGAGTTCATTAGTTTATCATAAATAGTCATTTCATAATTTTAATAGACCACAAGATTTCATATTTCCATTTCTCATAAACATATGTCCCATGCATAGAGGCAAAATATCATTCATATGGATTGAACACCTGGTAACCGACATTCACAATATACATATTAGAATATGCCCATCATTCCGGGATCCTCCTTCGGACATGATATAAATTTCGAAGTACTAAAGCATCCGGTACTTTGGATGGGGCTTGTTGGGCCCGATAGATCTATCTTTAGAGTTCGCTTCAATTAGGGTGTCTGTTCCCTAATTCTTAGATTACCAGACTTAATAAAAAGGGGCATATTCAATTTCGATCATTCAACCATATAATGTAGTTTTGATTACTTGTGTCTATTTCGTAAAACAGTTATAAAAATAGCGCATGTATTCTCAGTCCCAAAAATATATATTGCCAAAGCATTTAAAAAGAGAATAATGAAACTCACCTAATGTATTTTGTAGTAAAAATACATATGACTATATTGAACAACGGAACAATGCAGGGTTGGCCTCGGATTCACGAACCTATATCATTTATATATTTATTAAAACATATAAACACATAATTCCATTTATTAATCATATGATATTTATTTAAGTATTTTAATTATATAATAATCATACTAAATTCTATATGTATATACTTTACTTTTATATTAAGTTTTCCATTATGTGTTACATATAGTTATTAATATTTATACATATAGTTATATTATTATATGTATATAAGTAGTTAGTATTATATCAAAAATTAGCAATTTGTTATAGGTTATATTTATATAATTAATGTCAATATGTTCGTTCTAATATCTTATGTAATATTAATATAATTATATTATGTATCAAATATCTTTTTATGTATCTAATATGTATTTAATAAAATAATGTTGGTAATGAGAATAATAATAATAATAATAATAATAATAATAATAATAATAATAATAATTATAATTATAATAATAATAATAATAATAATAATAATAATAATAATAATAATAATAATAATAATAATAATAATAATAATAATAATAATAATAATAGGAATCATGTTAATGATAAAAATAGTAATAAAAATGATAATTTTTAATAATAATACCAATAATCTTAATAATTTTAATAAAAATACTTATAATGATGTAGTAGTAATAATAATAATAATAATTATAATAATAACAATAATATTATTAATAATAAAAATAAAGATAAACTACCTTAAGGCATAATCTCCCAAAATAAAATAAAACTGTCTCTGACAAGACTCGAACTCGCGACCTCTTGACCACAACAACACCCTAGACCATTGCTCTGCACTTGCGTTTTGTATTAAACCCTACGTTTAATTCTTTTAACATGTTGTTACTTAAGGCCTAATTTCAACTAGCCCAACAACAATTAGGCCACAACACACAAGATTCCATCCAACAATTTAACAAACCCATATTGTAATCGAATAGCAGTTCGGTTGTGGGTTCGTTTGATAACATCTCAGCTCGTAATTATATCATCTTCATAGAATCGTATATCATCATCATCATCATGTATCACTTGTATCTTCTTTGTTTTTCACATACTTATCATCTTCACTTCATATAATCGTATCATTCCACAACTGATTAGTAGAAAATATAGAAGTGATTTTCGATGGGTTGTTGCAATCTAAAGAACACGCATCACAGTAGCTTCGATGCAGAGTATTATGTATACGTGGGTTTGGGTTTATGTTGTTTGGATTGAACATGAAACAGTTACATAATAGTTGCAGCAGGTATCTGCATAGTAGGAGTAAAGATCAACATCATCATCGTTAAGCTCTCCATGTATCATCAACATCATCAATCACAGAATCGATTATATTCATCTTCATTCATTTATCGGATTATCACCTTAACATCACATCACCCTCATCAAGAAGTATGGCGTATCATGTTGCAATAGCAGAATTTAATTCGATCAGTAAGGAATGGAAGCAACAAAACAACGGCCCAACAACCACTTAAATATAAATGGCCCATGTTACAATCATAGGTCCATGATTTAATTAGTCCATTAAGGAATAGATCTACAAACCCATTAATCGGATCAAAAGAACTCGATTATTGAATGAACAAATAGACAGTGGGATCAAGCGGGATCAAGCTGTAAATAAAATATCATAACTTATCATCATCTTCCACTATATCTACATCATCATTATTTGGCCCATGTTTAATTAAGTAATACGGAAGTTGCTTGTGATTCGATCAAGAAGAGAGGAAAAAAAAAACCAAACTTATACATCATTTTGGTAGGCCATGAAGTTGCAATTTGTTCCACATGTAGACAATGATAATGTGCTGTAAAGTAAGTTTTAATTTATCTAAATTAAACAAGCTTTTAGGCTGTAAACATCATAACCAAAAAGTTTGGTTCACCTAATAACGAGTGTAGTCTTGATACGGCAACAATAGTCGAGCAAAACACCAACAAAAGGATTCGTTCATTACAATCTTCTCCTTTCATGCTCATGAAACAGAAAAGAATTTAGTGGTTGTTGGTTACTTATGAATTTCGTGGAATTAAAAACAGAAACAAACAGTACGGTAGCAAATACAGCAGCTAGGATGTTTTCGAATGAAACAGGAACTATAAAGGCAGGTTTTGATGGAGGCTTTTGTTGGTTGTACATGGTGGTGATTAAACAGAAAAAGTCGTGGAAACATATGGACAGAACAACAGTAGGTTAAGGGTGTTTTAATGGTTGTAACGTGGAGGTTTTGCAGCTGGAATAAAAATAGAAGGATAACACAACAGTAGCAACGATAATACAACAACCTGAATGGTACGGAGATGGTTGCTTATGGTGGTGGTGATGAGTTGTTCTTGGTTTGCAGTTTCATATGACAAAAGAAAAGATAAAAAGAAGGAACAATGGATGTATATCTGTAACAGAAATTTGCCTAGTAATATAACTAATTCGATTTAAGATCCTAATCTGGCAGACAAATCAAATAGAACTGATAGCTACATCAAACAAATTTTGTTTGATAGTTGTTAACGTGATATGGAATTCGAATGTGGAGCAGTTAAAGTAGGAGTCACGAGAAGCAAGTAAACTATTCTGATTGTGATAGATAAATATGAATATTACGCATTATATCAGTACCATATATAGCTGATTTTATATTATATTTAATATTAAATAATAATTAATAATTAAATTATCAATATAACAATTAATATTAAATATTAGTTAATAATTATATTATTAGTATAACAATACTATCATTAAAATTAATTGTAATAATAATTACGAAAGTAGTAATAATAATATTAATAAGACAACTATATTTTTAGTTATTCATAATAATAATAATAATAATCATGAAAGTAATAATAATAATAATTTTAGTAGAGATAACAAATTTAATGTACTAAATTTTATATTTATATATTATCCATTGAAAATAATAATATAACTAATACTGATATTAATATTAATGTTAATATTAATTTAGAATAATGAAAGTAATAACAATATTACTATAACATCTAAATTTTTAACTTGTAATAAGATTTCATATTTTAACCTTACATGTTACAAATTATTTAATACTTATGTTATATAATAACATATTTGAATATGTAATATTTGTATAATTTATATATAATACAATTTACTTATTTTATTAATTATATAGAAATCATACATATACATATATATATTCAGTCTAATAGCAACATGGCTATTAATGTTTATATTATATTTTATTATTTCCAAGTATTATTATATACATACATACATTTATATTTACATATTTATTTACACACAATTGTTCATAAATTGTCGGGATTAATCAAAGGTTAAATGGTTCCATGTAATCAGTTCAATGTTCTTTTTGAGACTCAACATTACAGACTTTGCTTATAGTGTCGAGATCATATAAAGATTAAGTTTAAATTTGATCTGAAATTCCCGGGTCATCACAGTACCTACCCGTTAAAGAAATTTCGTCCCGAAATTTGAGTGAGGTGGTCATGGTTAACAATAAAAATGTTTTCATGACGAATATGAGTTGATAAATAGAGTTTTATCATCATTGAGTAATATGGATAAAAATAATTCGATTATTCGAAGAGTACGAATGAAGCTATTCACAAAAGAATGAAATGAGAAACAAAGATTTGTTTTTAGCTTTTGACGTAGTCAGGTTTGAATTCCGTAATTCAAGGGATTTAAAAAAAAATCTTGAAGATCTATAAGATCTGATTCTTCAGGATTTATGGAAATTAAGATCTCTTTAATATAATACGGTGATCTACCCCAATTACTACATCTGATATTTCCTTTATAAATTTACCTTTTTCGTTCCATTTATTTTCACCACTTCTATACTCAATTCCTAAATTCAAAAGATTTATGAAAATTGTTAACCCTGTTCTGATCCTTGTTCTTATTCTAACTATCGCAATGATCGTTCTTCTTTTCTAACTCCCACTTGAAGAATCTGTTTATTTCTATTATGCTCTAGGGATTATTGTATTTATAATACTCCCGTGTCTTTATATTGCTATTCGTATTAATATCCACGATTTGTAACTTCTGTTTTGTTATTGGGTTTTATATCTTCCCTTATATTTCAATGTCTCTGCTTCTGTCTCCTATAATTATTGTCATCCATAGTTAATGCGTTCTTTTATTTGCTGCGATTTATACCCCCTTTCTATTTCGGAGCTTCATGCTTTTGTTTACTTTTCGCAAGTGTGATGCCCCGTACAAAACCATCGTGTACGAATCATCAACAACAGGATCATTACAAGGTTAAGTACTATATGCTGTAATTAAAGATGTTGCATTCACGATAAAAAGGTGATGTCATAACCGACATCAAATGTTTTACATTTCAAAAGCATGCTTTACTAAGTAGAAGCAAATAATAAGTGTATGTGACCACAATGGTCGTTACAAGTCTTAGTTCAAAAGTAGTAAAGTATGAATGCAGGATAAAGTAGTTCATGCGATGACAACTCTAAGCAGCGGGTGTCTACAGCACGACTAGTACACAGCGGAAACTAACCTCAAGCACCTGAGAAAAACATGCTTAAAAACGTCAACACAAAGGTTGGTGAGCTATAGTTTAAGTATAACAGTATGTAAGGTAGGTCACGAGATTTCAGTGCTACAAAGAGCGTTTCAAAACAGTATTATAAAGTATATGTTAACCGTGGGCACTTGGTAACTAACTTAACGTTTATACCCCCTGAAAGTACACTTGGCAAGTGCGTATGTCTACGAAGTATTAAACACTCGTTAAATGCTAGCGCGACTAGCCCGAGTGGGGATGTCAAACCCTATGGATCCATATCTAAGATTCGCGTTCACCGGTTCAAAAACCAATGACTAAACGTTACCGAGCTAAAGGGAATGTTTCTGCCATTATATAACCCACACATATATAAGTTTAAGTACTCGTGCCTAGTATGTAAAACATAAAATCCGCATGTACTCTCAGTTCCCAAAATAAGTTAAAGTAAAAAGGGAATGCTATAACTCACAATGATAATGTAGTCGTAAAGTCGGTTCGAAAAAGGTGTGCAAGTAATCGGTCCGAAGGTCCTCAACCTAAGTCAAATAGTACTAAGTCAGTAAATCATCTTAATAGGTTTAAAAGTATGTAAATAAGGTCTTAAGGGTCATCATCATTCATCATTTAACAAAAGGTGTAAAGTAGGTTTCGTTCATGAAAGTAGTTTACAACAAAGGCTGACTTCAGTCAGCCACCACGGCCCCTACCCTTACTGAATTAAGGTGAGACCAGTGGCCATGGCTCCGTCTATGAGTCCCTTAAGTGTGGTAAAATTTACAGAAGCACACTCGTCTTCGTTTGACCGTGGCGACGGTCTAAGTGCCAGTAGGTCAGAAATTTCTGCATAACGTTAAAGGACATAGTGACGATCGGAGGGCCATAAATCCTAAACCGTAACTCGGATTAAGATGAGTCCTATATGAAAAGTTATCTACTAAAAAAGATCTATCTAAAAATCATGGTTAGAACAGCCCAGGTCTTCTGGTCTGTTACAGAAACAGCAGGTCAGTAGGTTTTGGACAGAAACAGTAAGTTTAAGTGAGTTCCGGTGGTCTTGGTGCTTGATGTTCATCATGGTTCTCATCCTTGATGCATATAGCTTCAAGTGTACAACTCATGGGTGTGTTTATATCATCTTAACCAAGTCTTGACCATCATAATACTAGTGCAAGTCTAAGACATGAAGCACAACTCACTTAAGAGTTGTATGAAGTTTGATGAACCAAAGTTACATCAAAGTCTTAGATCTAACATATACATGAACTTTAAGACTAATAATAAGTTACAAACTTGAAAGTAAACCAACTAATCAAGATCTTAAGATGTAGAACATAGTTCTTAGTTAGATTTTGAAGATCCAAGACTCAAAAGTCTAGATCAAGCATAAGTATACAAAGTTTTTTTTTTTTTTTTTTTTAAAGAAAACTCATTTACATGTTCTTGAACTTTTAAGTTAACTTTAAGTTCTAAGAGATATGAGATCAAGACTAACTTGTAGTACTTGACCAACAACAACCAAAATCATAAAATTAAAGTGCAAGTAAAACTAAATAATCAAGTAAATAAGTTCATGAGTTTCATACTTTAAAGATTTAGAAAGTAAACATTAAGTTCACTTCATGTACTTCAAGTATGAGTTACAACACAAGAACTTTAAATCTTTTGACATAATGTATGTAGAACATAACTAGGTAGTTTGTTCTTGTATGTTCTTGAAAATACAAGATATTATGAAGAATCAAACTGGTAAGTTTGATTCTTGAAAGCTAGTATTTAAGTAACAAGTAACTACAAAGTAAGTAATTAATAACAACTAGTAAGTAACTAACAAGACAAGTATCAAACAACAACAAATGATGATGATGATTAAGAGTGCTTTAGGTTTGGTTTTGTAAAGAAAAGAAGAAGAGAAAAGAACTTCATGATACTTACAAGTATGAAGAGAAAAGAGAGAAAGTAAAGAGAGAAAATAAGATGCAAGTAATGTGTGTGTTTGAGAATGAGAGAGATGTGAGGTAACTAGTGAGTATGTAGTGTAAAAAAAATAATTAAAACACCACCATATGGTCACCATGGCTTCGACATTCAGCAGAAAAAAAAGGGAAGGAAAGGTTTGATCCAAGAGGTTCTTGCATGGTAAAGGTATTAAAGTTGGATAATAAGTGTTAGTTCATGGGGATTATGGACAAACTAGATTCTCATGTGACAAAACTAACTAGTTACATTTACAAATACTACTTACATGACTAAGTGGGCTAGTTAACCCTCTTAAAAGGTAGGGTGGGCTTATGAGCCCAAGTTCAATAAATTAACAAATAAGTCCAATAAAAGCCCATGTAATTAACTAACAACTTTAGTTAATTAAAATGATTAATAAACTTAATCATGAATATAAATAATACTTGAAAATATTATTCGTGTAAGTCTCGGGTGTCACAAAGACGTTTCGGTCAATCAAAGTCAAGTTCGGGCAATCAAAGCAACATGCAAATGTAATGACATACATTCGTTAAATCACACGTATAAATAATGATAATTATTAATAAATAAACGTTGGAAATTCCAGGGTCGTTACATTACTCACCTGTTAAAGAAAATTTCGTCCCGAAATTTTAAGCTGAGGTAGATGAAGGAGTCGGGAAAAGGTGAGGATACTTCCGCATCATTTGATCCTCTCGCTCCCAAGTAAACTCAGGTCCTCGTTTGGCATTCCATCGCACTCGGACGATTGGAATCTTGTTGCGTTTCAAAGTTTTGATCTCACGATCCATAATTTCGACGGGCTCTTCCACAAGTGGAGTTTGTCATCAATAGTAAGTTCTTCCAATGGTATGATAAGTTCAGGTGGAGCAAGACACTTCTTCAAGTTTGACAAGTGGAAGGTAGGATGAACTGAGCTCAATTGTGCTGGTAGATCCAAACGGTATGCAACGGGTCCAACACGTTCCAAGACTTCAAAAGGACCAATGTATCGTGGGTTTAACTTTCCACGTTTTCCAAAACGGATCACACCTTTCCAAGGTGCAACCTTCAACATAACATGATCACCAATGTTGAATTTAAAGTCTTTTTGTTTAAGATCGGCATAACTCTTTTGGCAATCACGGGCAGTCTTAAGTCTAGCTTGAATCTGAGCAATCTTCTCTGTCGTTTCGTGGACTACCTCAGGTCCGGTGATTTGCTTTTCGCCTACTTCGGCCCAACAAATAGGAGATCGGCACTTGCGGCCATACAATGCTTCAAAAGGTGCAGCATTAATGCTAGAGTGATAACTGTTGTTGTACGAGAATTCGGCGAGTAGCAAATGTCTTTCCCAGGCCTTTCAGAAATCAATGACGCATGCACGCAACATGTCCTCCAAGGTCTGAATCATTCGTTCACTTTGTCCGTCAGTCTGAGGGTGATAAGCAGTACTCATGTCAAGACGAGTTCCCATGGCTTCTTGCAAAGAACGCCAAAATCTAGAAGCAAAACGGGGATCGCGATCGGAGATGATCGATAAAGGTACACCATGACGAGATATAACCTCCTTGATGTAAAGTTGAGCAAGTCTCTCCATTGTATCAGTTTCCTTCATCGCTAGGAAGTGTGCAGATTTGGTAAGGCGGTCAACAATAACCCAAATAGTATCGTATCCGCCCACCGTCTTTGGTAGCTTGGTGATGAAATCCATCGTTATCCTTTTCCACTTCCATTGTGGGATTTCCGGTTGTTGAAGCAACCCAGAAGGTCTCTGATGCTCGGCTTTAACCTTCGAGCAAGTCAAACACTTACCAACATAAGTCGCAACGTCCTTCTTAAGATTCGGCCACCAATATTGTTCTTTAAGGTCGTGGTACATCTTGCCCGCTCCAGGATGAATCGAATATCTCGATTTGTATGCTTCATCAAGTATCAGGTTTCGTAGATCTCCATAAAGAGGTACCCAAATTCTTTCAGCATAACATCGGAGTCCAGACTCCCTAACCTCGAATCGAGAGACAAGTATGTTCAAATGTTCATGAGATATATTCTCCTCCTTGAGAGCCTCATCTTGGGCTACTCTGATCTGGCTGTTGAGGTTCGAATGGATGGTAATGTTCAGAGCCCTAACACGAAGAGGTGCCGTCCTCTCCTTTCGGCTTAAAGCTTCAGCTACAACATTGGCCTTACCAGAGTGATAACGGAGTTCACAATCGTAGTCGTTGAGCATCTCGATCCATCGACGCTGTCTCATATTCAGTTGCTTCTGATTAAAGATGTGCTGGAGACTCTTGTGATTGGTGAAGATAGTACTCTTAGTTCCATACAAATAGTGTCTCCACAATTTAAGCGCAAAGACAACGGCTCCAAGTTCAAGATTGTGAGTAGTGTAGTTTCGCTCGTGAATTTTCAGTTGACGAGAAGCATAGGCAATAACCTTTGATCGTTGCATCAGTACCCAACCAAAACCACTCTTCGATGCATCACAATAAACAACAAAGTCGTCACTGCCTTCAGGAAGTGATAGGATAGGTGCGGTGGTCAACTTCTTCTTCAAAGTTTGGAATGCTGATTCGTGTGTGGGTTCCCAAATGAACTTCTTGCCCTTGTGAATCAGCGCGGTCAAAGGACGTGCAATCAGAGAAAATCCTTCAATGAACCTTCGGTAGTAACCGGCGAGACCTAGGAATTGGCGAATATGTGTTGGAGTAGTGGGGGTCTCCCACTTGCTGATGGCTTCAATCTTGGCGGGATCAACTTTGATACCCTGGTCGCTCACAACATGACCCAGAAATTGAACATCCTTCAACCAAAATTCACACTTGGAGAATTTGGCGTAAAGTTGCTCTTGTCTTAAGAGTTCAAGTACTAGTCGGAGGTGTTGCTCATGTTCTTATTCACTTTTGGAGTAGATGAGGATATCATCTATGAAGACGATAACAAACTTATCCAAGTATGGCTTGCAGACACGATTCATGAGGTCCATGAACACGGCAGGTGCATTGGTCAATATATATATATATATATATATATATATATATATATATATATATATATATATATATGGCATCACGAGAAACTCATAATGACCATAACGAGTTCTAAATGCAGTCTTCATCACGTCACTTTCCTTCACCCTCAGCTGGTGATATCCGGATCGCAAATCGATCTTTGAGTAAACGCTCGATCCTTGTAGTTGATCAAAAAGATCATCAATTCGTGGAAGAGGATACCGATTCTTGATAGTCAATTTGTTGAGTTCACGGTAGTCGATACACATACGGAAGGATCCATCCTTCTTCTTCACAAACAGAACCGGTGCGCCCCAAGGCGAGAAACTTGGTTGGATAAACCCTCGATCAAGTAGCTCTTGTAGTTGACTCTGTAATTCTTGCATCTCAGAAGGTGCGAGTCTATAAGGTGCGCGAGCTACAGGTGCAGCTCCTGGCACTAAATCAATCTGAAACTCTACTGCTCTCTGCGGCGGCAATCCAGGCAATTCCTCTGGGAAGACATCGGAAAATTTGTTCACAATTCGGACGTTGTTCACACTCTTCACCTCGGTTTCTACCGCTTTCACATGTGCTAGGACAGCAAAACGTCCCTTCTTTATAATCTTTTGCGCCTTCACGCAACTAATGAGGTTCAACTTCGAGGTACATCTCTCTCCATAGATAACCAGTGGTTCGCCATCTCCTTGTGGTATGCGTAGTGCTTTATCTCCACAGATAATATCGGCATTTATCTTGCTCAACCAATCCATACCAACGATCACGTCAAAGCTTCCCAGTTTGATAGGTATCAAATCAATTTTGAAATCTGCACCAGCTATGTTGATAATAGCTCCACGACTAATATGGTCAACTTTCTCAAGTTTTCCAATGGCGACCTCGACAAGCATACTCTCTTTTAACGGGACTAATGACCAATTAATCTTATCGCAAAAATGTCTACATACATAACTTCTATCTGCACCAGTATCAAATAAGACAGAAGCTAAAAGATTGTTGATTGTGAATATACCTGTTACCAAGTCGGGGTTATCGCGTGCATCCCTTGCATTAACATTAAAAGCTCTAGCGCGGGGTGGTCCGCCATCTTTTCGCTTATTTGGACACGCATTTCTGAAATGGCCCGTCTGTCCGCATTCGTAACACTTCCTTGGCCCTGTGGGGTTCGGCTTCCCATTCAAAGTGGTGACCTTGCAGTCTTTTCCGATATGTCCAGCCCGTTGGCACTTCTCGCAGACAACATTGCAATACCCAGTGTGGTGTTTTAACACCTCTTGTATTGTGGTAAGGTTCCTTTGTAGTTCGGGTTAGAGTTGGTGTTGTTGTTGGGGTTGGGGTTTCCACTGTTGTTGTGCCTCTTGGCGGGGGTCTGGTCTTAGGTTCTCCCCCTGTTGTTGTGGTGGTGGTTGTTGTTGTTGTTGTTGTGGTTGTTGTGGTTATTGTCCCATTTCCTCTTTTCGCTACTACCAGCCTCAAACTTAGCCTTCTCCGGATCATCAACAAGAATCTGATTCATGAGGGTATGCGCCATGCGCATTGCTTCGGGAACATTCGGTGGTTTGGACGATGTGACGTTTCCTTTGATGGACTTAGGGAGTCCCCAGAAGTATCTCTCCATACGCTTGAATTCCGGGGTGACCATTTTCGGACACATAAGAGCTAACTCAAGAAACCTCCTGTTGTAACCATCAAGGTCGTTCCCAACGGCCTTTAACTGCATAAATTCGATTTCCATCTTCTGGATTTCGGTTCTCGAACAATACTCATTAATCATTGCAGCCTTGAATTCCTCCCATGGCGTATCATACGCCTCGTCAATGCCTTTCGCTTGAGCTAACGTGTTCCACCACGTTAGCGCGCCGTCAGATAGCATGCACGAAGCAAACTTGGTCTTGTTGTCCTCCGAACAGTTGCTAACTCGGAATACTGATTCAAGTTTCTCGAACCATCTGGTGAGACCAACCGGTCCCTCGGTTCCACTGAAGTTATGCGGTTTGCAGCTCTGGAATTCCTTGTAAATACACCCATTTCGAACGGGTGGGATAACTGGTGGTGGTGGCGGTGGAGCTTGAAGATTTCTTTCTGCTAGGGCTGCGGCTACCCGTTCTTGGATCATCTCTTCAATTTGAGCAGCAGTAGGTGTGGATCAACCGTTAGCCATGATGTTCTAAACAAAAATTTTGACTCAAGTCAAAATCCAGTATGCAAGTAGTAATAATACAGTATATAGTAACCAACATGGAATCAAAACATCACATGTTATTAAGTAACGCATCTAGGTAACGATACCACATAATCATCGTACAGTAATGTAAATAGAACATTGTGCAAGAATTAAATAACGCAAAGTTCCATTCATTAATAATAAGTTTCATACATCCGAATAAGTCCGTACAATACATGAGTAATACAATAAACTACAACTAGATTACATAACGAAATCTAAATACAAAAGTCCTACGGTGAAGGTGGGTGAAGGATGTCTAAAACCTGAGCCAACTGCTCCTCGAGCTCAGTAACCCGAGCTCGGAGGATTCCCACCTCCCTTGTCAATTCCTCGACAGTGGGAGCTGGTGGGGCAGGCGGTGCCGGCGGTGCAGGTGGTGCTGGTGGTGCAGATGGTGCCGGTGGTGCAGATGGTGCGGGTGGTGCAGGTGGTGCGGGTGGTGCAGATGGTGCAGATGGTGCAGGTGGTGCAGCCCTCACGAAACGAGTTTCAGATGTCCCGGCTCCAGAAATAGTCAGCACGTAACGAGGTGCCCTACGTATCTGTGGGTCGACAGGGTACGGCACAAGCCACTTACGGGAAGTAACCCTCCGACACCGACCAAAAGCGTCAGTGAAAGCACGACCTCCATTCACCCCTGGAATGACGGTGCCGTCAGGACGGTACCGCTTCTTCGGCGGGGTGGAGGGTGCCTGTATAGGTATATCAGTAGGGTCCTCGTCGTCACTGGAGTCATCCGAAGAGGTGTCGTCTGATGGAGCATCAGTGGAAGACCCGTCGTCTGAATCATGTGGTGGCGACACGGGTGGCTCAACTGGCAGTTCGAAGGCGGCCAACATCTGTCTGTGTCTGTCTGGCGGAATCGGCACTAAATGTCCGTCGGGAGTGCATCGACAAGGTGTGCACATATGGTTACGAAATGGCCCTTCCCCGAACTCTGCGGGAATCTCAATCCCACCGATGCGGGGCTGTGACCCCGAGGGTCCTGGAGCAGATGGAGCTGGAATCTCCGTAGGGCCTACGTGTCCATCAGAAGCAGCCACTGGGGCAGGTGTACTACTACTGGCTCCGGAAGTAGAAGCGCCGGGATCACTAATGGGTAACGGGACCGGTGTATCGGCAGCGGTGGTAGGTGGGGTAGCTGAAGAGTCTAAACTGCCCAAAATGCTAGCAGGTGGTACATCCGACATCTGAACAAGGAAAAATAAATTTTCCATATCAGTAACTCATAAAGCAAGCACGTATTAGGCCAACAGTTTAAATCATGTATAACAATAAGTAGCATGGCAATAACAGCAAATCGTACGAAGGTAGCATGCAATCGAAAGCAAGTAATATCATACAGCAGTGAAATCATATAGTAGCATACGGCATATAGCAGTAAAAGCAAGCAGCAGCATGCAGTAAGTTCAGCGAAAACAAGTAAACTAGCAAGTTGTAGATTAGTCCTATTAGTGAACCCTACTCGGGTCGGTTTTAGACTCACTAATGCAACCTAATTCCCAACAACCAACGGTCTGATACCAAATGTGATGCCCCGTACAAAACCATCGTGTACGAATCATCAACAACAGGATCATTACAAGGTTAAGTACTATATGCTGTAATTAAAGATGTTGCATTCACGATAAAAAGGTGATGTCATAACCGACATCAAATGTTTTACATTTCAAAAGCATGCTTCACTAAGTAGAAGCAAATAATATGTGTATGTGACCACAATGGTCGTTACAAGTCTTAGTTCAAAAGTAGTAAAGTATGAATGCAGGATAAAGTAGTTCATGCGATGACAACTCTAAGCAGCGGGTGTCTACAGCACGACTAGTACAAAGCGAAAACTAACCTCAAGCACCTGAGAAAAACATGCTTAAAAACGTCAACACAAAGGTTGGTGAGCTATAGTTTAAGTATAACAGTATGTAAGGTAGGCCACGAGATTTCAGTGCTACAAAGAGCGTTTCAAAACAGTATGATAAAGTATATGTTAACCGTGGGCACTTGGTAACTAACTTAACGTTTATACCCCCTGAAAGTACACTTGGCAAGTGCGTATGTCTACGAAGTATTAAACACTTGTTAACTGCTAGCGCGACTAGCCTGAGTGGGGATGTCAAACCCTATGGATCCATATCTAAGATTCGCGTTCACCGGTTCAAAAACCAATGACTAAACGTTTGCGAGCTAAAGGGAATGTTTCTGCCGTTATATAACCCACACATATATAAGTTTAAGTACTCGTACCTAGTATGTAAAACATAAAATCCGCATGTATTCTCAGTTCCCAAAATAAGTTAAAGTAAAAAGGGAATGCTATAACTCACAATGATAATGTAGTCGTAAAGTCGGTTCGGAAAAGGTGAGCAAGTAATCGGTCCGAAGGTCCTCAACCTAAGTCAAATAGTACTAAGTCAGTAAATCATCTTAATAGGTTTAAAAGTATGTAAATAAGGTCTTAAGGGTCATCATCATTCATCATTTAACAAAAGGTGTAAAGTAGGTTTCGTTCATGAAAGTAGTTTACAACAAAGGCTGACTTCAGTCAGCCACCACGGCCCCTACCCTTACTGAATTAAGGTGAGACCAGTGGCCATGGCTCCGTCTATGAGTCCCTTAAGTGTGGTAAAATTTACAGAAGCAAACTCGTCTTCGTTTGACCGTGGCGATGGTCTAAGTGCGAGTAGGTCAGAAATTTCTGCACAACGTTAAAGGACATAGTGACGATCGGAGGGCCATAAATCCTAAACCGTAACTAGGATTAAGACGAGTCCTATATGAAAAGTTATCTACTCAAAAAGATCTATCTAAAAATCATGGTTAGAACAGCCCAGGTCTGCTGGTCTGTTACAGAAACAGCAGGTCAGTAGGTTTTGGACAGAAACAGTTAGTTTAAGTGAGTTCCGGTGGTCTTGGTGCTTGATGTTCATCATGGTTCTCATCCTTGATGCATATAGCTTCAAGTGTACAACTCATGGGTGTGTTTACATCATCTTAACCAATTCTTGACCATCATAACTGTGAGAACCCGTCCTTATCCACCTGGACAAAATCCTCAACATTTGGTTCCATTGCGATGATCGACTCCAAGTAATGTCCTTATCATGAGTAAATGCACAGCGGAAGACTTAACTCGTACCTGAGAATAACATGCTTTAAAAAGTCAACATAAAGTTGGTGAGATATATAGGTTTGATGCTAGCAGCGTTATAACTATGGACCACAAGATTTCATGTTTATATATAATACACTCCTCGTGTATGAAAAGTCGTTGAGCACTTGGTAACCATACTTAACATTTAAATCACAGCAGCATATTCTTGAATAAACCCTACACCGTACCAAGTGTAGTAACGAAACGAAGTACTGTGCAACCGTTAAAAACTGGTCGTCCAGCCCGGTTGGGGTTGTCAGGCCCGATAGATCTATCAACAGGATTCGCGTTTACGCTCCTCACGTAAATATTAGCTACCAAGTATAAAGAGATATGCCATGGTACAACTCAACGTAGAAATTATATTTTTGATCACTTATGTCCATAACGTAAATCATTTATAAAAAACGGCGCATGTATTCTCAGCCCAAAATATTTAGAGTTAAAAGGGAACTATATACTCACCTAATGTATTTTGTAGTAAAAATACATATAACATCTTTGAACACGTTTAAGGTTGGCCTCGGATTCACGAACCTATATCATTCATATAAATATATATTAAAACATATAATGACAATTAACTAGTTTATATATTAACATTATTAATATACTTCTTGTATTATTAATTTGTTAGTTAATTAGCTATATTCATTTTATTTACAAATACCTTTTGTAAAAAAAAAAATTTGTAATAATACTAAAATAATTCGTAGTAATAATATTAAAATAATTCGTAGTAATAATAATAATAATAATAGTAATAATAATAATAATAATAATAATAATAATAATAATATTAATCATAAAAATAGTAATAAGAATAATAATAATGATATAATAATAACAATGTTAATAATTTTGATAATAATGATAGTTTTAATAAACATGTCAATTTTTAATAAAATGATAATTTTAAATAAAATGTTGATTTTAATGAAAATGATAATTTTTTTAAATATGATGATACTTTTAATATTTTAACAATAACAATAATGACAATAATATTAATATTAGTAATAATCTTTTTAGTGATAATAATGATAATTCAAATAATAACAATAGTAAATATAATAATAATGATATTACTACCTTAAGTGTGTTGTAGCTTCCATGTAAAAATATATATGTGTCACCGCCTAGATTCGAACCCATGACCTATTGGTTACACACATTGCTCCTCACCAATCCTCCATCTATTCATTTTCGTAAATGTACAAATCGAATATATTTTTAACTTGTTTTATTCGGTTTTCAAATTTCCTCATCTTCTTCAATCAATTCAATATCACTTATCATCGTAAACCGGTATCATTTATATATCACGATATCAATCATCATTACCCATATCATCTTTGTTAACCTTACTCGCCATTATCAATATGTCATTCGGTCCACAATAGAGGACATAACGTAGACCTCGGCCCAACATAATCAATTAGAAGCCCACATAGTCTAATAACACGTTTTGATCCAAAAATTAAAAAGACAGTAACCCATTTGTTGTCATGGTTACCTGTCGATGGGGACCTCAAATTAAAGAAAAGAGAAAAAAAAACAAACTGTCATCTTCATGCTTTATTGCTATCATGTTCCACCACTAACATTATGATTATTATTAAGCATCATCTTTATCATCTCATTATCATATGCTAATCATAATCATCGTTGTAACTTAGAAAAAAATATATATACCGCCAGTTTGTGGTGGGAGAGTTCGAACAAAAAAAAAATAGGATTTTAGAACACGTCTGCATCATATGACCCCCTTGCCCCTATTTATAAAAGGTAACTATTAATCATTCAATTACTTTGCATCTTTCTTTATTGTTTCCTCACGTTGAACAACCAAAAGGTAGCAATAATTCGATGGGTCCTTAGCAATAATATATTTCGTGCAGCAGTAGTATTTTAATGGTGATGTTTGGCTGGAAAAACCGATTAGAACAGGAGCACAGAAACCAGAAGTTAGCAGCGTAATATACTAGTAGTGACAAGAGAGAGAAGATAATAAATGGTGGTTGATGGGTGTTAGTGTGGTGATAAGGTGATGGTTCTTTGATGGGTCGAAGGGTGGAGATCGATAGTGGCAGTGATGGAAGATGGGTTCATGAAAATTATGAAGGTGGTGTGGGTTGCACAACTAAAACAGAAAAATATATGAAGTTGGTTCCATGGGGTGGTAATGGGTGGAGGTTTGTGGTGATCGTACGGTTGTGTTGTTTATTCACGATGAAGTTTTTAACCCGAACAAGAAGGTGGGTCTGAATATGTTTGATGGAGGTGATGACTCTTAGATGGGTTTTCGAAGGTCTCGAACAGAAGCATGTAGTAGTCGAACGGTTCTTGGTGTTTGTTCGATTATCATGCAATAGAAACAATGAAATGGGTTTCGATTAGTTGGTGATTGATGGGTTGTTCAACGAGGGAATGGTGGTGTAGTTTTAGGAGTAACAAGTACTTTGCAAGTGAAGGTGGTGATTCACCAAGAATAAATAGGGGAATATGTCTATATATCTCTATCTAGTATCCATACGTAAATGCATATGATAAGAAATTAGCTGGATAGCATAACAAATAATAATCACATATTTTCTATCATACACAGTAAAATGAATAGGATAGCAACCATGAATTTGTAACTTTGTACCGACACTCTCATGGGGTATTATATCATGCCCCGTTGATAAATTCAGTGGCGGATAAAAGTCTTCGAAAAAAATTTCCAAATTTTTAAATTAATTATATTTAATTATTTTGGTCATTATGGTATAAAATTCGATCATTAACTTATTAAATAAAAATTACATCAACCGTCCCTCTCATTTATGTGTAAAATATAAAAAGTTCTAAAATTTAATAATTAGATCCTAAACATATTTTCAATAAGCCTATAATTTATAGAACTCATTTTCGTATCACCTGTTTATTTTAAAATTACATAAGTTTGAATTTAACTTGATTAATATCATCGAAACATCAAACGAGTATTAAAATCATTTAATATTTATTTTTAATATACTTTATTTATATATAGAGATTTATTTTAAATAATAATTATTATAACATCCTATTTTTATTTTATTAATTTTTAAATAGCAACAACATATAATACATCAAATTATATTTCGAATTATTATTTATATATACATACACACATATCTATTTACAAATAGTTGTTCGTGAATCGTCGGAAATAATCAAAGGTCAAATGAATATATGAACATTGTTTCAAAATTTTATAGACTCAAAATTACATACTTTGCTTATCGTATCGAAATTCTATAAAGATTAAGTTTAAATTTGGTCGGAAATTCCCGGGTCATCACAGTACCTACCCGTTAAAGAAATTTCGTCCCGAAATTTGAGTGAGGTGGTCATGGCTAACAAAAAAAATGTTTTCATGACGAATATGTATTGATAAATAGAGTTTTACCATCATTGAGTAATATGGATAAAACAATTCGATTATTCGAAGAGTACGAATGAAGCTATCACAAAAGAATGAAATGAGAACTAAAGTTTTGTCTTAACTTTTGACGTTGTCTTGGTTGAATTCCGGAATTCAAGAGATTTAAAGAAAATCTATGAAATCTATAAGATCTGATTCTTCGGTAAATAAGGAGATTAAGATCTCTTCAATTAAATGCAATGATCTGCCTCGATTGTTATGTCTGATATTTCCCTTATAAATTAAACTCTTCCGTTCCATTACTTTCACCACTTCTATACTCAATTCCCAAATTTAAAAGATTGTAAAGAATGTTTAACCTAGTCCTGATCCTTGTCATTATCTTTACTATCACAACAATCATCCTCCTTTTCCAACTCCCACCAGAGGAATCTGTTTTCTTCTACCTCGCCCTTGGGGTTACAGTGTTTTTAATTCTCCCGTATCTTTATGTTGCGATAAACATTAATATACACGGTTTGTAGTTTATGTGTTGTTATCGGGCTTTATATCTTCCCTTATACTTTGAAATCCTTGCTTCTGTTTTCTATAATCATTGTCATCCCCAGTTAATACTCCCCCCTATTTGCTGCGATTTATACTCAAATTTCTATTTCAGAGCTTTATCCCTTCGTTTCTTCTTCTTGCGATTGGGCATCTCTTGTAATGGTCCAGAATTCGTAGATATAAGTTTTGGAATGAATATTGTTAATGTTCTAAGAAAGAAACGGTAATAGCATAATTTGACTTGTCAAATTACCAGAATTCAAGGAAAGATAGGACTATCAAGAAAATATGTTCTTGATATGTTTATAGATTAGACAGTACGTAGGATTCGTGTAACATGGCACATGATGACGTTAGGGTCTGTGAATCATCACGTTCCATTAGAAACTCAGCATGACTTACTGTAATATAATCACGTTGATCAAGTGTCATTATATTATACTAACTCATGCATCAGTTTCCAACATTACTTCAATAACATTCATATTTTAAGCTCGAAAGTTTACAGAATATAGAAACTAACAGTTTCTATATGATGTAACACTGATATCATGAAGAGATTAATAATTTCAGATAAGATTAGTTATGAAAATATATTCAGAAATATCGAGGATATTTATAATGAAAGATACGATAATATCTTGGAATATCTAAGATCAGAGGATGATAGAAACTATTGTCCGCAAGGGTTTAGAGTAAAGAGCAAGATATTCGCTAAAGACTTTAGCAAGCATTGAATCATTTAGATTCTTTGAAGTCAAACTTATTCTTTGTGATTTTTCCACGGCTTTCTTCATAGTTTCACATAATCTGCTTTTTGGTACTAAATTTTATATTGAATGTTCCCAATATAATGATACACAGAAAGCACGAAGAGGTATATAATTTTCGGACGAGATTATTTATGAAAATATCCTCAGAAATATCGAAGATATTGATGAGGATATTTTTGGAATTTCTAAGTTCAATAATTGATGGAGAAAGGTTTTCCGCAAGATTTTAACATGACTTCGGAGCAAGATATTCTCTAAAGATTTCAACGGATCCAGAATTATCTGGATTCTTTGAATATAGGGTATGGTTTTTGTATTTGGCCTTGGTCTCCTTCATAGTTTGCTCAATCTGTTTTTCAGTACCAAATTTTCTATCGAGCGTCCCTAACACTCCCTTCTTTATCATCAAACTTTTGGCCATTTAGGCCATCTACAATTTTACTGTTTCCTCTGCATTTAATGCAGCCATATCTGAATCGTCGGTTATCAATCCAAGGTGTTTTCGGGCGAATTGTGTTTTTTTTAGATGATTAAACGCTTATGATAGTATGGTGGAATATAAAAGGTTTTCCGATAACGATGGCACAAGGACAAGGTGTATATACCGAGGTTATAATAAGACTGGTCTTACTGAGAAGTCGAAGTTAATTTGCTGGAGCTGTGACAAAATTGGCTAATTTGGAAAGGGATTGTAAAGTTATTTTGGGTAATAATAACACTAAAGGAATTAACACTGCTACGTTGACTCAGTTTCCGAGAGTTTTTAGGTGCATAACTATATGCAAAAATCTTTTCTTCCGTAGATGAAGTGCGATTAGTTCAATTTCTCGATTGAGGGATTTTCAAAAATCATGAAAGATTTAAACGCAAATTGTAACTGTCGAGGTATAAATGAGATTTAAGATGAAATCAAGTGGCAAACTTGAAGAATTGTTTAGTTTCATATGTTATAATCAATATTTTAATTCATTTTAATTGTCCAAAGTTAGCAGTCCAATAGTCCAGTTGTCCACTAGTCCAATATATTCATATATAATTTAATATATAATATTCGAATTAATTAATACGTATCATGACCCGTGTACCGGTCTCAGTATTGATCACAACTCAAACCATATATATTTTGAAATCAACCTCAACCTTGTATAGCCAACTCCAACATTCACATATAGAGTGTCTATGGTTGTTCCGAAATATATATATAGATGGGTCGATATGATAGATCGAAACCTTGTATACGTGTCCCGTTATTTAAAGTGCGTAAAATAAATAACAGAACTTAAATGACAATAAATTAAATTGCGTTAAAATGTAATACGGAATTAGCAGTTAGCTGGGAACAGTTAACTAGGAACAGTTAGCGTGGATTCCTAACAGAATTTCTCATAATTAATTTGTTTGTTTCTAACACTTTTTATTTTGTCCAATGTTTTCTTCATTATGCCACTTGTTGGATTCTGATAGATAAAAATCCAAATATGAAATTTGAATAAAAATGGTTATTCGGTGGTGAACAGATACGAATATCGGTGGTTGTAAGTAGAATAGCAAATGACCGTTGAATCAGATTCGAAGAATATACACCGTAACTTATTAATGTGAGATCTAAATATTCCTCGGGTACTACCTACCCGTTAAAATATTTTCATCATTAACAGTTTGTACGAAAGAATTTTTAATTACAATCTTTATGAAAATATACTTGTATATATATTTTCTTCAGATGTAATCATGGATCTAATGAGTCAATAAGATATTAAATTTTTTGATTTATCGTTAATACTTGATTACATGATCTCTAAAACATTAAAGATTACATAATTACCATGTCGAACGAAGATAAATGAGATAGAACGATAAGTAAAGCGAAGATAATCGAAGATCATACTTGAAGTACAGATAGTGATATTGAGGTGTGTGATGTTGATATCCGAGGTACAAATTGTGATGTTGAGGTTTACGACGCGGTTGTGGTTGAGGGTGATATGGGTACTGTCGGTGTTGATGATGGTGGTACGGATTATGCTGCTGGTGCTGCTGCTGGTGTTTGTAACCTTCGCACCATATTCTCCAAAGCCGTCACGCGAGCGCGAAGTTCGTTAACTTCTGCTAGTACACCGGGATGATTGGTGGTTGGAGTGAGCGAATGAACAAGATCTGAAATATGGGATAGTATATAATCGTGACGAGATACTCTAGAAATGAGAGAGAAAATGGTTTCTCGAACAGGTTCGCCGGTAAGTGCTTCAGGTTCATCGCCAAGAGGGCAATTTGGTGGATGGAAGGGATCACCCTCTTCATGTCTCCAGTGACTTAGTATATTACGAACCCACCCCCAATTCATCCAGAATAGATGATGGGAGATTGGTTGATCCATTCCGGTGACGCTGCCTTCGGAGCTTGAATGAAAATCCATATCGGCATAGCTGTCATAATCTGAGGAATTCGAACTAGATGAGGAATCCATCTTGTATAATCGGAAAAATGAATTTTTGGTATGAAATAGATTATAGAAGTTAGATTTGGTACTCTTCTATACATACTTTACATATGTATATATAATACCAAAATCCCGTAAATTACGGAGAATCTTTGAAAAGATGTCAACTAAAGTCCAAAGTAACAGATATGCTAAGATATGAATTTTGTCTATACACTATCGATGCACTAAATGCAGTAAGACGTGTCTAGACTTATGAATGATAAGCAGGCAATTCCCTAAGGATAATAAGCAAATAATTTACGACTAGAAATGATAAGTAAAACTTTTGACATGCAGACACGGTCGAAGTCCAGACTCATTAATGTATCCTAACAGCTACTAGTTAGACACACTAATGTAAGACCTGGTTCACTAAGACCACCGCTCTGATACCACCTGTGAGAACCCGTCCTTATCCACCTGGACGAAATCCTCAACATTTGGTTCCATTGCGATGATCGACTCCAAGTAATGTCCTTATCATGAGTAAATGCACAGCGGAAGACTTAACTCGTACCTGAGAATAACATGCTTTAAAAAGTCAACATAAAGTTGGTGAGATATATAGGTTTGATGCTAGCAGCGTTATAACTATGGACCATAAGATTTCATGTTTATATATAATACACTCCTCGTGTATGAAAAGTCGTTGAGCACTTGGTAACCATACTTAACATTTAAATCACAGCAGCATATTCTTGAATAAACCCTACACCGTACCAAGTGTAGTAACGAAACGAAGTACTGTGCAACCGTTAAAAACTGGTCGTCCAGCCCGGTTGGGGTTGTCAGGCCCGATAGATCTATCAACAGGATTCGCGTTTACGCTCCTCACGTAAATATTAGCTACCAAGTATAAAGAGATATGCCATGGTATAACTCAACGTAGAAATTATATTTTTGATCACTTATGTCCATAACGTAAAAAACGGCGCATGTATTCTCAGCCCAAAATATTTAGAGTTAAAAGGGAACTATATACTCACCTAATGTATTTTGTAGTAAAAATACATATAACATCTTTGAACACGTTTAAGGTTGGCCTCGGATTCACGAACCTATATCATTCATATAAATATATATTAAAACATATAATGACAATTAACTAGTTTATATATTAACATTATTAATATACTTCTTGTATTATTAATTTGTTAGTTAATTAGCTATATTCATTTTATTTACAAATACCTTTTGTAAAAAAAAAAAAATTGTAATAATACTAAAATAATTCGTAGTAATAATACTAAAATAATTCGTAGTAATAATAATAATAATAATAGTAATAATAATAATAATAATAATAATAATAATAATAATAATAATAATAATATTAATCATAAAAATAGTAATAAGAATAATAATAATGATATAATAATAACAATGTTAATAATTTTGATAATAATGATAGTTTTAATAAACATGTCAATTTTTAATAAAATGATAATTTTAAATAAAATGTTGATTTTAATGAAAATGATAATTTTTTTAAATATGATGATACTTTTAATATTTTAACAATAACAATAATGACAATAATATTAATATTAGTAATAATCTTTTTAGTGATAATAATGATAATTCAAATAATAACAATAGTAAATATAATAATAATGATATTACTACCTTAAGTGTGTTGTAGCTTCCATGTAAAAATATATATGTGTCACTGCCTAGATTCGAACCCATGACCTATTGGTTACACACATTGCTCCTCACCAATCCTCCATCTATTCATTTTCGTAAATGTACAAATCGAATATATTTTTAACTTGTTTTATTCGGTTTTCAAATTTCCTCATCTTCTTCAATCAATTCAATATCACTTATCATCGTAAACCGGTATCATTTATATATCATGATATCAATCATCATTACCCATATCATCTTTGTTAACCTTACTCGCCATTATCAATATGTCATTCGGTCCACAATAGAGGACATAACGTAGACCTCGGCCCAACATAATCAATTAGAAGCCCACATAGTCTAATAACACGTTTTGATCCAAAAATTAAAAAGACAGTAACCCATTTGTTGTCATGGTTACCTGTCGATGGGGACCTCAAATTAAAGAAAAGAGAAAAAAAAACAAACTGTCATCTTCATGCTTTATTGCTATCATGTTCCACCACTAACATTATGATTATTATTAAGCATCATCTTTATCATCTCATTATCATATGCTAATCATAATCATCGTTGTAACTTAGAAAAAAATATATATACCGCCAGTTTGTGGTGGGAGAGTTCGAACAAAAAAAAAATAGGATTTTAGAACACGTCTGCATCATATGACCCCCTTCCCCCTATTTATAAAAGGTAACTATTAATCATTCAATTACTTTGCATCTTTCTTTATTGTTTCCTCACGTTGAACAACCAAAAGGTAGCAATAATTCGATGGGTCCTTAGCAATAAAATATTTCGTGCAGCAGTAGTATTTTAATGTTGATGTTTGGCTGGAAAAACCGATTAGAACAGGAGCACAGAAACCAGAAGTTAGCAGCGTAATATACTAGTAGTGACAAGAGAGAGAAGATAATAAATGGTGGTTGATGGGTGTTAGTGTGGTGATAAGGTTATGGTTCTTTGATGGGTCGAAGGGTGGAGATCGATAGTGGCAGTGATGGAAGATGGGTTCATGAAAATTATGAAGGTGGTGTGGGTTGCACAACTAAAACAGAAAAATATATGAAGTTGGTTCCATGGGGTGGTAATGGTTGGAGGTTTGTGGTGATCGTACGGTTGTGTTGTTTATTCACGATGAAGTTTTTAACCCGAACAAGAAGGTGGGTCTGAATATGTTTGATGGAGGTGATGACTCTTAGATGGGTTTTCGAAGGTCTCGAACAGAAGCATGTAGTAGTCGAACGGTTCTTGGTGTTTGTTCGATTATCATGCAATAGAAACAATGAAATGGGTTTCGATTAGTTGGTGATTGATGGGTTGTTCAACGAGGGAATGGTGGTGTAGTTTTAGGAGTAACAAGTACTTTGCAAGTGAAGGTGGTGATTCACCAAGAATAAATAGGGGAATATGTCTATATATCTCTATCTAGTATCCATACGTAAATGCATATGATAAGAAATTAGCTGGATAGCATAACAAATAATAATCACATATTTTCTATCATACACAGTAAAATGAATAGGATATCAGCCATGAATTTGTAACTTTGTACCGACACTCTCATGGGGTATTATATCATGCCCCGTTGATAAATTCAGTGGCGGATAAAAGTCTTCGAAAAAAATTTCCAAATTTTTAAATTAATTGTATTTAATTATTTTGGTCATTATGGTATAAAATTCGATCATTAACTTATTAAATAAAAATTACATCAACCGTCCCTCTCATTTATGTGTAAAATATAAAAAGTTCTAAAATTTAATAATTAGATCCTAAACATATTTTCAATAAGCCTATAATTTATAGAACTCATTTTCGTATCACCTGTTTATTTTAAAATTACATAAGTTTGAATTTAACTTGATTAATATCATCGAAACATCAAACGAGTATTAAAATCATTTAATATTTATTTTTAATATACTTTATTTATATATAGAGATTTATTTTAAATAATAATTATTATAACATCCTATTTTTATTTTATTAATTTTTAAATAGCAACAACATATAATACATCAAATTATATTTCGAATTATTATTTATATATACATACACACATATCTATTTACAAATAGTTGTTCGTGAATCGTCAGAAATAATCAAAGGTCAAATGAATATATGAACATTGTTTCAAAATTTTCTAGACTCAACATTACATACTTTGCTTATCGTATCGAAATTCTATAAAGATTAAGTTTAAATTTGGTCGGAAATTCCCGGGTCATCACAATAACACTAGTGCAAGTCTAAGACATGAAGCACAACTCACTTAAGAGTTGTATGATGTTTGATGAACCAAAGTTACATCAAAGTCTAAGATCTAACACATACATGAACTTTAAGACTAATAATAAGTTACAAACTTGAAAGTAAACCAACTAATCAAGATCTTAAGATGTAGAACATAGTTCTTAGTTAGATCTTGAAGATCCAAGACTCAAAAGTCTAGACCAAGCATAAGTATACAAAGTTTTTTTTTTTTTTAAAGAAAACTCATTTACATGTTCTTGAACTTTTAAGTTAACTTTATGTTCCAAGAGATATGAGATCAAGACTAACTTGTAGTACTTGACCAACAACAACCAAAATCATAAAATTAAAGTGCAAGTAAAACTAAATAATCAAGTAAATAAGTTCATGAGTTTCATACTTTAAAGATTTAGAAAGTAAACATTAAGTTCACTTCATGTACTTCAAGTATGAGTTACAACACAAGAACTTTAAATCTTTTGACATAATGTATGTAGAACATAACTAGGTAGTTTGTTCTTGTATGTTCTTGAAAATACAAGATATTATGAAGAATCAAACTAGTAAGTTTGATTCTTGAAAGCTAGTAATTAAGTAACAAGTAACTACAAAGTAAGTAATTAATAACAACTAGTAAGTAACTAACAAGACAAGTATCAAACAACAACAAATGATGATGAAGATTAAGAGTGCTTTAGGTTTGGTTTTATAAAGAAAAGAAGAAGAGAAAAGAACTTCATGATACTTACAAGTATGAAGAGAAAAGAGAGAAAGTAAAGAGAGAAAATAAGATGCAAGTAATGTGTGTGTTTGAGAATGAGAGAGATGTGAGGTAACTAGTGAGTATGTAGTGTAAAAAAAAAAAATTAAAACACCACCATATGGTCACCATGGCTTCGGCATTCAGCAGAAAAAAAGGGAAGGAAAGGTTTGATCCAAGAGGTTCTTGCATGGTAAAGGTATTAAAGTTGGATAATAAGTGTTAGTTCATGGGGATTATGGACAAACTAGATTCTCATGTGACAAAACTAACTAGTTACATTTACAAGTACTACTTACATGACTAAGTGGGCTAGTTAACCCTCTTAAAAGGTAGGGTGGGCTTATAAGACCAAATTCAAGAGTCCACAACATTAATCAAAGCCCAAGTTCAATAAATTAACAAATAAGTCCAATAAAAGCCCATGTAATTAACTAACAACTTTAGTTAATTAAAATGATTAATAAACTTAATCATGAATGTAAATAATACTTGAAAATATTATTCGTGTAAGTCTCGGGTGTCACAAAGACGTTTCGGGCAATCAAAGTCAAGTTCGGGCAATCAAAGCAACATGCAAATGTAATGACATACATTCGTTAAATCACACGTATAAATAATAATAATTATTAATAAATAAACGTTGGAAATTTCAGGGTCGTTACAGCAAGTAACGGTCCAGAATTCATAGGTATGGAGTTTCGAATTATCATAATATATAAGGTAGAAAGGAAAAAAATAGTAGCACAATTTGTTTTGTCAAATTACCTGAATCACTGAGAATTGAATTATCAAGAATATATTTTCTTGATATGTTCAGAAGTTAAGCAGAATGAAAGAGTTATGTAACATGGCACATGATGACGTTATAATCTGTGAATCATCATGTTCCATTTAGAAACTCAGCATGACTTACTGTAATATAGTCACGTTGACCAAGTGTCATTATATTATACTAACTCATGCATCAGTTCCCAACATTACTTCAATAACATTCATATTTTAAGCTCAAAAGTTTATAGAATATAGAAACTAACAGTTTCTATATGATGTAACACTGATAGCACTAAGAGATTAATAATTTCAGATAAGATTAGTTATGAAAATATATTCAGAAATATCGAGGATATGTATAATGAAAGATACGATAATATCTCGGAATATCTAAGATCAGAGGATGATAGAAACTATTGTCTGCAAAGGTTTAGAGTAAGAAGCAAGATATTCACTAAAGATTTTAGCAGACATTGAATCATTTGGATTCTTTGAAGTCAAACTTATTCTTTGTGATTCGTCCACGGCTTTCTTCATAATTTCTCATAATCTGCTTTTCGGTACTAAATTTTCTATTGAATGTTTCCAATATAATGATACACAGAAAGCACGAAGAGGTATATAATTTCGGACGAGAATATTTATGAACATATCCTCGGAAATATCGAAGATATTGATGATGATATTTTTGGAATTTCTAAGTTCGATGGTTGATGGAGAAAGATTTTCCACAAGATTTTAACATGACTTCGGAGTAAGGTATTCTCCAAAGATTTCAACGGATCCAGAATTACCTGAATCCTTTGAATATAGGGTTTGGTCCTTGTATTTGTTCTTGGTCTCCTTCATGGTTAACTCTATCCGTTTTCCAGTTCCAACGTTTCTGAGCTTTTCCAACATATTATTCTTTATCATCAAACTTCCGACGACTAAAGTCGTTTACGGTTGCCTACAGTTTTTGCTGCTTCATTCAGCTTTTTCAATATTCAGAGTATCGATTCGTAAACTGGGTGCTTTTTCAAAATTTCAGAATTGAAGATCGTAATTCTAGGAGATAATTGTTATATGTATACATATAACTATTGATGTAGAATTGCTACGAGATTCAAAATACCGATTGCTGATTCTTCTACATTTACTGCTACTATATCTGAATCATTGGTTATCGATCCGAGGTGATTTTAAGAGAATTGTGTTTTTAGATGATTAAACGCTGATGGTAATATGGTGGAATATAAAAGGTTCCCTGGTAACAATAAAAGAGCACGCGTATATATCAACATTATAATAAGGTTGTTTCGTACGAAAAGTCGAAGTTGTCTTGTTGGAGCTGTGACAAAACTGGCTATCTCGAACAGCAGATGCAAAGTTATTTTCTGTAATAATAACGCTAAAGGAATTAACACAGCTACGTGTTAAACGTTTACTCAGGTTCCGAGTATTTTTAGGTGCATAACTATATGCATCAATCTTTTCTCCCGTAAATGAAGTGCGATCGGTTCATCCTCTCGATTGAGGTGTTTTCAAGAATCATGTAAGGTTTGAACGCAGAATGTAATCGTGAAGATACAAATGATGTTTAAGACGAAATCAAGTGGCAACTTGAAGAATTGTTTAGTTTCATATGTTATAATCAATATTTTAATTCATTTTAATTGTCCAATGTTATTAGTCCACAGTCGATAGTCCACAGTTGACAGTCCAATAATTCATATATAGTTTAATATATAATATTCGAATTAATTAATACGTGTCGTGACCCGTATACGTCTCAGACTTGATCACAACTCAAAGTATATATATTATTATAGAATCAACCTCAACCCTATATAGAGAACTCGATCATTACTACATATAGAGTGTCTATGGTGATTCCAAATAATATATATAGATGTGTCGATATGATATGTCAAAACTTTGTATACGTGTCCCGATATTTAAATTGCGTAAAATAAATAACAGAAATTAAATGACGATAAATAAATTGCGTAAAGTAAATAACAGAAATTAAATGACAATAAATAAAATTGCGAGAATATAAATTGCGATAAAATAAATTGCGATAATTAAATTGCGATAAATAAAATGTAATACACAATTAACAGTCAGCTAGGAACAGTTAGCTAAGATTTTGTTAGCGTGGTTTCTTAATAAAATTTAATATTGTTAATTAGTCTGTTTCTAATCAATTTTTATTGTGTCCATTATTTCTTCATTATGCCACTTGTTGGATTCTGATAGGTTAAAATCCAAATATGAAATTGAATTTGAATGAAAATAGTTATTCTTTGGTAAACGGATACGTATCTCGGTGGTTGTAAATAGGATAGTGAATAACTGTTAAATCAGATTCGAAGAATATACAGTGTAACTTATTAATGTGAAATTTAAATATTTCTCGGGTATTACATACCCGTTAAAATATTTTTCACCATTAACAGTTTGTACAAAAGAATTTTTAATTACAATCTTTTTGAAAACATATATACATATATATTTTCTTCAGATGTAATCATGGATTTAATGAGTCAATATGATATTAAACTCATTTGATTTATCGTTAGAATAAGAATATATAATCTCTAACATATTAGAGATTACATAATCACCATGTCGAACGAAGATAAATGATGTAGAACGATTCGTAGAATAATAATTATATTCGAGGTACAAAATGAGATGTCGAGGCATGGATTGTTGATGGTACTGGTGTTGTTACTGATGGTTCTGTTGATGCCGGTGATGTTGCTGAAGCTGGTAAGTTTTGCACCATGTTCTCCAAATTGATTACTCGAGTGCGAAGCTCGTTGACTTCTTCGATTACCCCGGGATGATTGTCGGTCAGAACGAGTGGATGAATAAGGTTTAGAATCTGAGTTATGATATAGCCGTGGCGAGATATTTGGGAAATGAGGGTGAAATGGTGTTATGAACAGGTTCGCCGGTAAGTGCTTCAGGTTCTTCGCCAAAAGGTGAATTCGGTTAGTGGATGGGATCGCCTTCTGTGCGTCTCCATTGATTAAGTCGACTATGAATCCATCAGATGAATTGGGGATGGATGATTGGTTGATTCATTCTGGTGTCATTGCTTCCGGAGCTTAGATGACTATCCATTCTGAATAACTGTCGGGATAACTATCGGAATAGTTGTCGGAATCCGAGGGACTCGATCTAGTTGAGGGATTCATCTCGTACGATCAGATGAAGGATTTTCAATAAGAAATAGATTATAGGATGTAGATTAGTATCCTGCAATATATAATTTACATATACATATATAATACTAAAATCTCATAAGTTATCTACGGAAGCTGTCAGGAAAAGATAACAATAACAGATACGCTAAGATATGAATGAGCAGATACGCTAAGATATGAATTTTGTCTATACACTTTTCATGCAGTCGATGCAGTAAAATGTGTCTAGACTAAGAATAATAAGCAAGTGATTCCCTAAGAATGATAAGCAGACGATTTCCGACAAAAATAATAAGCAAAACTTTTGACGTGCAGACACGATCGAAGTCCAGAATCACTAATGCATCCTAACGACTTATCAGTTATACACACTAATGCAGACCTGGTTCGCTAAGACCTCCGCTCTGATACCAACTGTGATGACCCGTCCTAATCCATCCGGACGAAGTCCATATAGATTATAAACGATTCACAACAGTTGATTACATTGCGAGGTACTTGACCTCTATATGATACATTTTACAAACATTGCATTCGTTTTTGAAAAGACAATCTTTCATTACATTGAAAGTTGATGACGTGCATACCATTTTATAATATATCTAACTATAATTGACTTAATAATAATCTTGTTGAACTTAACGACTCGAATGCAACATTTTTTGAATTATGTCATGAATGACTCCAAGTAATATCTTTAAAATGAGCAATTGCACAGCGGATGACTTCTTTCGTACCTGAGAATAAACATGCATTAAAGTGTCAACCAAAAGGTTGGTGAGTTCATTAGTTTATCATAAATAGTCATTTCATAATTTTAATAGACCACAAGATTTCATATTTCCATTTCTCATAAACATATGTCCCATGCATAGAGATAAAATATCATTCATATGGATTGAACACCTGGTAACCGACAATCACAATATACATATTAGAATATCCCCATCATTCCGGGATCCTCCTTCGGACATGATATAAATTTCGAAGTACTAAAGCATCCGGTACTTTGGATGGGGCTTGTTGGGCCCGATAGATCTATCTTTAGAGTTCGCGTCAATTAGGGTGTCTGTTCCCTAATTCTTAGATTACCAGACTTAATAAAAAGGGGCATATTCGATTTCGATCATTCAACCATATAATGTAGTTTTGATTACTTGTGTCTATTTCGTAAAACAGTTATAAAAACAGCGCATGTATTCTCAGTCCCAAAAATATATATTGCGAAAGCATTTAAAAAGGGAATAATGAAACTCACCTAATGTATTTTGTAGTAAAAATACATATGACTATATTGAACAATGGAACAATGCAGGGTTGGCCTCGGATTCACGAACCTATATCATTTATATATTTATTAAAACATATAAACACATAATTCCATTTATTAATCATATGATATTTATTTAAGTATTTTAATTATATAATAATCGTACTAAATTCTATATGTATATACTTTACTTTTATATTATGTTTTCCATTATGTGTTACATATAGTTATTAATATTTATACATATAGTTATATTATTATATGTATATAAGTAGTTAGTATTATATCAAAAATTAGCAATTTGTTATAGGTTATATTTATATAATTAATGTCAATATGTTCGTTCTAATATCTTATGCAATATTAATATAATTATATTATGTATCAAATATCTTTTTATGTATCTAATATGTATTTGATAAAATAATGTTGGTAATGAGAATAATAATAATAATAATAATAATAATAATAATAATAATAATAATAATAATAATAATAATAATAATAATAATAATAATAATAATAATAATAGGAATCATGTTAAGAATAAAAATAGTAATAAAACTGATAATTTTTAATAATAATACCAATAATCTTAATGATTTTAATAAAAATACTTATAATGATGTAGTAGTAATAATAATAATAATAATTATAATAATAACAATAATATTATTAATAATAAAAATAAAGATAAACTACCTTAAGGCATAATCTCCTAAAATAAAATAAAACTGTCTCTGACATACTCGAACTCGCGACCTCTTGACCACAACAACACCCTAGACCATTGCTCTTCACTTGCGTTTTGTATTAAACCCTACGTTTAATTCTTTTAACATGTTGTTACTTAAGGCCCAATTTCAACTAGCCCAATAACAATTAGGCTACAACACACAAGATTCCATCCAGCAATTTAACAAAACCATATTGTAATCGAATAGCAGTTCGGTTGTGGGTTCGTTTGATAACATCTCAGCTCGTAATTATATCATCTTCATAGAATCGTATATCATCATCATCATGTATCTGAAATGTCCCGTTCTTATTGATTAAAAACGTTCCATATTAATTGATTTCGTTGCGAGGTTTGACCTCTATATGAGACGTTTTTCAAAGACTGCATTCATTTTAAAACAAACCATAACCTTTATTTCATCAATAAAGGTTTAAAAAGCTTTACGTAGATTATCAAATAATGATAATCTAAAATATCTTGTTTACACACGACCATTACATAATGGTTTACAATACAAATATGTTACAACAAAATAAGTTTCTTGAATGCAGTTTTTACACAATATCATACAAGCATGGACTCCAAATCTCGTCCTTATTCAAGTATGCGACAGCGGAAGCTCTTAATAATCACCTGAGAATAAACATGCTTAAAACGTCAACAAAAATGTTGGTGAGTTATAGGTTTAACCTATATATATCAAATCATAATAATAGACCACAAGATTTCATATTTCAATACACATCCCATACATAGAGATAAAAATCATTCATATGGTGAACACCTGGTAACCGACATTAACAAGATGCATATATAAGAATATCCCCATCATTCCGGGACACCCTTCGGATATGATATACATTTCGAAGTACTAAAGCATCCGGTACTTTGGATGGGGTTTGTTAGGCCCAATAGATCTATCTTTAGGATTCGCGTCAATTAGGGTGTCTGTTCCCTAATTCTTAGATTACCAGACTTAATAAAAAGGGGCATATTCGACTTCGATAATTCAACCATAGAATGTAGTTTCACGTACTTGTGTCTATTTTGTAAATCATTTATAAAACCTGCATGTATTCTCATCCCAAAAATATTAGATTTTAAAAGTGGGACTATAACTCACTTTCACAGATTTTTACTTCGTCGGGAAGTAAGACTTGACCACTGGTTGATTCACGAACCTATAACAATATATACATATATATCAAAGTATGTTTAAAATATATTTACAACACTTTTAATATATTTTGATGTTTTAAGTTTATTAAGTCAGCTGTCCTCGTTAGTAACCTACAACTAGTTGTCCACAGTTAGATGTACAGAAATAAATCGATAAATATTATCTTGAATCAATCCACGACCCAGTGTATACGTATCTCAGTATTGATCACAACTCAAACTATATATATTTTGGAATCAACCTCAACCCTGTATAGCTAACTCCAACATTCACATATAGAGTGTCTATGGTTGTTCCGAAATATATATAGATGTGTCGACATGATAGGTCGAAACATTGTATACGTGTCTATGGTATCTCAAGATTACATAATATACAATACAAGTTGATTAAGTTATGGTTGGAATAGATTTGTTACCAATTTTCACGTAGCTAAAATGAGAAAAATTATCCAATCTTGTTTTACCCATAACTTCTTCATTTTAAATCCGTTTTGAGTGAATCAAATTGCTATGGTTTCATATTGAACTCTATTTTATGAATCTAAACAGAAAAGTATAGGTTTATAGTCAGAGAAATAAGTTACAAGTCGTTTTTGTAAAGGTAGTCATTTTAGTCGAAAGAACGACGTCTAGATGACCATTTTAGAAAACATACTTCCACTTTGAGTTTAACCATAATTTTTGGATATAGTTTCATGTTCATAATAAAAATCATTTTCTCAGAATAACAACTTTTAAATCAAAGTTTATCATAGTTTTTAATTAACTAACCCAAAACAGCCCGCGGTGTTACTACGACGGCGTAAATCCGGTTTTACGGTGTTTTTCGTGTTTTCAGGTTTTAAATCATTAAGTTAGCATATCATATAGATATAGAACATGTGTTTAGTTGATTTTAAAAGTCAAGTTAGAAGGATTAACTTTTGTTTGCGAACAAGTTTAGAATTAACTAAACTATGTTCTAGTGATTACAAGTTTAAACCTTCGAATAAGATAGCTTTATATGTATGAATCGAATGATGTTATGAACATCATTACTACCTTAAGTTCCTTGGATAAACCTACTGGAAAAGAGAAAAATAGATCTAGCTTCAACGGATCCTTGGATGGCTCGAAGTTCTTGAAGCAGAATCATGACACGAAAACAAGTTCAAGTAAGATCATCACTTGAAATAAGATTGTTATAGTTATAGAAATTGAACCAAAGTTTGAATATGATTATTACCTTGTATTAGAATGATAACCTACTGTAAGAAACAAAGATTTCTTGAGGTTGGATGATCACCTTACAAGATTGGAAGTGAGCTAGCAAACTTGAAAGTATTCTTGATTTTATGAAACTAGAACTTTTGGAATTTATGAAGAACACTTAGAACTTGAAGATAGAACTTGAGAGAGATCAATTAGATGAAGAAAATTGAAGAATGAAAGTGTTTGTAGTTGTTTTTGGTCGTTGGTGTATGGATTAGATATAAAGGATATGTAATTTTGTTTTCATGTAAATAAGTCATGAATGATTACTCATATTTTTGTAATTTTATGAGATATTTCATGCTAGTTGCCAAATGATGGTTCCAACATGTGTTAGGTGACTCACATGGGCTGCTAAGAGCTGATCATTGGAGTGTATATACCAATATTACATACATCTAAAAGCTGTGTATTGTACGAGTACGAATACGGGTGCATACGAGTAGAATTGTTGATGAAACTGAACGAGGATGTAATTGTAAGCATTTTTGTTAAGTAGAAGTATTTTGATAAGTGTCTTGAAGTCTTTCAAAAGTGTATGAATACATATTAAAACACTACATGTATATACATTTTAACTGAGTCGTTAAGTCATCGTTAGTCGTTACATGTAAATGTTGTTTTGAAACCTTTAGGTTAACGATCTTGTTAAATGTTGTTAACCCAATGTTTATAATATCAAAATAGATTTTAAATTATTATATTATCATGATATTATGATGTACAAATATCTCTTAATATGATATATATACATTAAATGTCGTTACAACGATAATCGTTACATATATGTCTCGTTTCAAAATCATTAAGTTAGTAGTCTTGTTTTTACATATGTAGTTCATTGTTAATATACTTAATGATATGTTTACTTATCATAATATCATGTTAACTATATATATAACCATATATATGTCATCATATAGTTTTTACAAGTTTTAACGTTCGTGAATCACCGGTCAACTTGGGTAGTCAATTGTCTATATGAAACCTATTTCAATTAATCAAGTCTTAACAAGTTTGATTGCTTAATATGTTGGAAACATTTAATCATGTAAATATCAATCTCAATTAATATATATAAACATGGAAAAGTTCGGGTCACTACAGTACCTACCCGTTAAATAAATTTCGTCCCGAAATTTTAAGCTGTTGAAGGTGTTGACGAATCTTCTGGAAAGAGATGCGGGTATTTCTTCTTCATCTGATCTTCACGCTCCCAGGTGAACTCGGGTCCTCTACGAGCATTCCATCGAACCTTAACAATTGGTATCTTGTTTTGCTTAAGTCTTTTAACCTCACGATCCATTATTTCGACGGGTTCTTCGATGAATTGAAGTTTTTCGTTGATTTGGATTTCATCTAACGGAATAGTGAGATCTTCTTTAGCAAAACATTTCTTCAAATTCGAGACGTGGAAAGTGTTATGTACAGCCGCGAGTTGTTGAGGTAATTCAAGTCGGTAAGCTACTGGTCCGACACGATCAATAATCTTGAATGGTCCAATATACCTTGGATTTAATTTCCCTCGTTTACCAAATCGAACAACGCCTTTCCAAGGTGCAACTTTAAGCATGACCATCTCTCCAATTTCAAATTCTATATCTTTTCTTTTAATGTCAGCGTAGCTCTTTTGTCGACTTTGGGCAGTTTTCAACCGTTGTTGAATTTGGATGATCTTCTTGGTAGTTTCTTGTATAATCTCCGGACCCGTAATCTGTCTATCCCCCACTTCACTCCAACAAATCGGAGACCTGCACTTTCTACCATAAAGTGCTTCAAACGGCGCCATCTCAATGCTTGAATGGTAGCTGTTGTTGTAGGAAAATTCTGCTAACGGTAGATGTCGATCCCAACTGTTTCCGAAATCAATAACACATGCTCGTAGCATGTCTTCAAGCGTTTGTATCGTCCTTTCGCTCTGCCCATCGGTTTGTGGATGATAGGCAGTACTCATGTCTAGACGAGTTCCTAATGCTTGCTGTAATGTCTGCCAGAATCTTGAAATAAATCTGCCATCCCTATCAGAGATAATAGAGATTGGTATTCCATGTCTGGAGACGACTTCCTTCAAATACAGTCGTGCTAACTTCTCCATCTTGTCATCTTCTCTTATTGGCAGGAAGTGTGCTGATTTGGTGAGACGATCAACTATTACCCAAATAGTATCAAAACCACTTGCAGTCCTTGGCAATTTAGTGATGAAATCCATGGTAATGTTTTCCCATTTCCATTCCGAGATTTCGGGTTGTTGAAGTAGACCTGATGGTTTCTGATGCTCAGCTTTGACCTTAGAACACGTCAAACATTCTCCTACATATTTAGCAACATCGGCTTTCATACCCGGCCACCAAAAATGTTTCTTGAGTTCCTTGTACATCTTCCCCGTTCCAGGATGTATTGAGTATCTGGTTTTATGAGCTTCTCTAAGTACCATTTCTCTCATATCTCTAAATTTTGGTACCCAAATCCTTTCAGCCCTATACCGGGTTCCGTCTTCCCGAATATTAAGATGCTTCTCCGATCCTTTGGGTATTTCATCCTTTAAATTTCCCTCTTTTAAAACTCCTTGTTGCGCCTCCTTTATTTGAGTAGTAAGGTTATTATGAATCATTATATTCATAGATTTTACTCGAATGGGTTCTCTGTCCTTCCTGCTCAAGGCATCGGCTACCACATTTGCCTTCCCCGGGTGGTAACGAATCTCAAAGTCGTAATCATTCAATAATTCAATCCACCTACGCTGCCTCATATTCAGTTGTTTCTGATTAAATATGTGTTGAAGACTTTTGTGGTCGGTATATATAATACTTTTGACCCCATATAAGTAGTGCCTCCAAGTCTTTAATGCAAAAACAACCGCGCCTAATTCCAAATCATGCGTCGTATAATTTTGTTCGTGAATCTTCAATTGTCTAGACGCATAAGCAATCACCTTCGTTCGTTGCATTAATACACAACCGAGACCTTGCTTTGATGCGTCACAATAAATCACAAAATCATCATTCCCTTCAGGCAATGACAATATAGGTGCCGTAGTTAGCTTTTTCTTCAATAACTGAAACGCTTTCTCTTGTTCATCATTCCATTCAAATTTCTTCCCTTTATGCGTTAATACAGTCAAGGGTTTTGCTATTCTGGAAAAGTCTTGGATGAACCTTCTGTAGTAACCAGCTAGTCCTAAAAACTGGCGTACGTGTTTCGGAGTTTTCGGGGTTTCCCACTTTTCAACAGTTTCTATCTTTGCTGGATCCACCTTAATACCTTCTTTGTTCACTATGTGACCGAGGAATTGAACTTCTTCCAACCAAAATGCACACTTTGAAAACTTAGCGTACAATTCTTCCTTCCTCAATACTTCTAACACCTTTCTCAAATGTTCACCGTGTTCTTGGTCATTCTTTGAGTAAATAAGTATGTCATCAATGAAAACAATGACAAACTTGTCAAGGTATGGTCCACACACTCGGTTCATAAGGTCCATGAACACAGCTGGTGCATTAGTTAAACCAAACGGCATGACCATAAACTCGTAATGACCGTAAAGTGTTCTGAAAGCAGTCTTTGGAATATCATCTTCTTTCACCCGCATTTGATGATACCCGGAACGTAAGTCAATCTTTGAATAAACAGATGAGCCTTGTAGTTGATCAAATAAGTCGTCGATTCTCGGTAGTGGGTAGCGGTTCTTGATGGTAAGTTTGTTCAACTCTTGGTAGTCGATACACAACCTGAATGTACCATCTTTCTTCTTGACAAACAAAACAGGAGTTCCCCACGGTGATGTGCTTGGTCGAATGAAACCACGCTCTAAAAGTTCTTGTAATTGGCTTTGCAGTTCTTTCATCTCGCTGGGTGCAAGTCTGTAAGGAGCACGAGCTATTGGTGCAGCTCCTGGTACAAGATCTATTTGAAATTCAACGGATCGATGTGGGGGTAGTCCCGGTAATTCTTTCGGAAATACATCGGGAAATTCTTTTGCAATGGGAACATCATTGATGCTCTTTTCTTCAGTTTGTACTTTCTCGACGTGTGCTAGAACAGCATAGCAACCTTTTCTTATTAGTTTTTGTGCCTTCAAATTACTAATAAGATGTAGCTTCGTGTTGCCCTTTTCTCCGTACACCATTAAGGGTTTTCCTTTTTCTCGTATAATGCGAATTGCATTTTTGTAACAGACGATCTCTGCTTTCACTTCTTTCAACCAGTCCATACCGATTATCACATCAAAACTCCCTAACTCTACTGGTATCAAATCAATCTTAAATGTTTCGCTAACCAGTTTAATTTTTCGATTCCGACATATATTATCTGCTGAAATTAATTTACCATTTGCTAATTCGAGTAAAAATTTACTATCCAAAGGCGTCAATGGACAACTTAATTTAGCACAAAAATCTCTACTCATATAGCTTCTATCCGCACCCGAATCAAATAAAACGTAAGCAGATTTATTGTCAATAAGAAACGTACCCGTAACAAGCTCCGGGTCTTCCTGTGCCTCTGCCGCATTAATATTGAAAACTCTTCCGCGGCCTTGTCCATTCGTGTTCTCCTGGTTCGGGCAATTTCTAATAATGTGGCCCGGTTTTCCACATTTATAACAAACTACATTGGCATAACTTGCTCCGACACTACTTGCTCCGCCATTACTCGTTCTGACACCATTTGTTCCTTTCGTTCTATTAACCCCTGGTCCGTAAACCTCACACTTCGCCGCGCTATGACCATTTCTTTTACACTTGTTGCAAAATTTGGTGCAGAACCCCGAGTGATACTTTTCACACCTTTGGCATAGCTGCTTCTGATTGTTGTTGTTGTTGCGGTTATTATTGTTGTTGAGATGATTGTTGTAGTTGCTGTTGCTGTTGTTGTTGTTGTTGTTGTTGTTGTTGTTGGGCCGTTTGTTGTAGTTGCGATTGATGTTGCGATTGTTGGGATAATTGTTGCGATTATTGTTGTAATTGCTGTTGTTGTTGTATTGGTGATTCTTATCACCGTTATCCTCCCACTTTCTTTTGACTTGCTTCACATTGGCCTCTTCAGCAGTCTGTTCTTTAATTCTTTCTTCAATCTGGTTCACTAGTTTGTGAGCCATTCTACATGCCTGTTTTATAGAGGCGGGCTCGTGTGAACTTATATCTTCTTGAATTCTTTCCGGTAATCCTTTCACAAATGCGTCGATCTTCTCTTCCTCAACTTCGAATGCTCCCGGACACAATAGGCACAATTCTGTGAATCGTCTTTCGTACGTGGTAATATCAAATCCTTGGGTTCGTAACCCTCTAAGTTCTGTCTTGAGCTTATTAACCTCGGTTCTGGGACGGTACTTCTCGTTCATCAAGTGCTTGAATGCTGACCACGGTAGTGCGTACGCATCATCTTGTCCCACTTGCTCTAGATAGGTATTCCACCATGTTAACGCAGAACCTGTGAAGGTATGCGTAGCGTACTTCACTTTGTCCTCTTCAGTACACTTACTTATGGCAAACACCGATTCGACCTTCTCGGTCCACCGTTTCAATCCGATCGGTCCTTCAGTTGCATCAAATTCCAAAGGTTTGCAGGCAGTGAATTCTTTGTAGGTGCATCCTACATGATTTCCTGTACTGCTAGATCCAAGGTTATTGTTGGTATGTAGCGCAGCCTGTACTGCAGCTATATTTGAAGCTAGAAAAGTACGGAATTCCTCTTCATTCATATTCACGGTGTGTCGAGTAGTCGGTGCCATTTCCTTCAAAATAGTCAAATGGAACAAGTTAATCATACAGAATATTAAGAGTAGTTAATAGTATTTCGTAGCTTAATATGAACTCATTTATAAAAGCTTTTTCTTCATATTAGCGTTTTATAAGTTTAAATTCGGGTAGTACCTACCCGTTAAGTTCATACTTAGTAGCTAATATACAATTCAACTACTACAATTCTATATGAAAAACTGATTATAATAATATTTCGCGTTCAAACTTTTATACAATATTTTACAAACTTACAATACCGCTTATTTTACATAAAGCATGAAATATAGCACACAATAACTTTGATACAAGATAGTTGTGAAGATAATTCTAGCTAGTACACAAGTCGTTCAGCAAAGACAATAAAGACACGTAATTCATACGTCCAGAAACAAGTCATGCATTCTGGTTTTACTAGGATTACTTCCCATCCTTGGTCTTGTGGAACATAACCGTTATGGCCGTTGATAAGACAGCGTGTTGTAACATCGTCAAAAGGACGAGGGTTACGTAATGTCCAACAGTCCCGTAACAATCTAAAAACCTCATTTCTTACCCCAATTACCGACTCCGTCACTTGTGGAAACGTTTTGTTTAATAGTTGTAGCCCGATGTTCTTGTTCTCACTTTGGTGAGAAGCGAACATTACTAATCCGTAAGCATAACATGCTTCTTTATGTTGCATGTTAGCCGCTTTTTCTAAATCACGAAGTCCAATATTCGGATATATTGAGTCAAAATAATTTCTTAACCCGTTGCGTAAAATAGCATTTGGGTTCCCCGCAATATATGCGTCAAAGTAAACACATCGTAACTTATGGGTTTCCCAATGTGCTATCCCCCATCTTTCAAACGAAAGTCTCTTATAAACCAAGACATTCTTGGAACGTTCTTCGAATGTCTTACAAACTGATCTCGCCTTAAATAGTTGTGCCGAGGAATTCTGGCCGACTCTAGACAAGATTTCATCAATCATGTCTCCGGGTAGGTCTCTTAAAATATTGGGTTGTCTATCCATTTTGTGTTTTTAAACTGTAAAATAGACAAGAGTTAGATTCATAAAAAATACTTATTAATACAAGCAATTTTTACATAAATCATAAAGCATAAGAACACTATATTACATATATTACACCACACGAATACAACTATCTTATTCCGACTCGCTCGTTTCTTCTTCTTCGGTTTTGGTTCGTTTTGCCAAGTTTCTAGGGATATATGATGTTCCCCTAATACGAGCCGTCGTTGTCCACATTGGTTTAGAAAAACCTGGTGGTTTAGAGGTTTCCGGGTCATTGTTACAACTTAAGGACTTCGGGGGTTGACGATACATATAAAGTTCATCGGGGTTGGAATTAGATTTCTCTATTTTTATGCCCTTTCCCTTATTATTTTCTTTTGCCTTTTTAAATTCAGTTGGGGTAATTTCTATAACATCATTGGAATTCTCGTCGGAATCCGATTCATCGGAGAATTGGTAATCCTCCCAATATTTTGCTTCCTTGGCGGAAATACCATTGACCATAATTAACCTTGGTCGGTTGGTTGAGGATTCTCTTTTACTTAACCGTTTTATTATTTCCCCCACCGGTTCCGATTCTTCTTCCGGTTCCGATTCTTCTTCCGGTTCCGATTCTTCTTCCGGTTCCGACTCTTCTTCCGGTTCCTCTTCGGGAACTTGTGAATCAGTCCACGAATCATTCTGATTTACATTTGATTCTTCATTATTATTAGGTGAGTCAATGGGACTTGTTCTAGAGGTAGACATCTATCACATAATATCAAACACGTTAAGAGATTAATATATCACATAATATTCATATATTAAAAATATATAGTTTCCAACAAAAATGTTAAGCAATCATTTTTAAAGAAAACACGGTCGAAGTCCAGAATCACTAATGCATCCTAACAAACTCGATAAGACACGGTTGAATGCAGTTTTTACACAATATCATACAAGCATGGACTCCAAATCTCGTCCTTATTTAAGTATGCGACAGCGGAAGCTCTTAATAATCACCTGAGAATAAACATGCTTAAAACGTCAACAAAAATGTTGGTGAGTTATAGGTTTAACCTATATATATCAAATCATAATAATAGACCACAAGATTTCATATTTCAATACACATCCCATACATAGAGATAAAAATCATTCATATGGTAAACACCTGGTAACCGACATTAACAAGATGCATATATAAGAATATCCCCATCATTCCGGGACACCCTTCGGATATGATATACATTTCGAAGTACTAAAGCATCCGGTACTTTGGATGGGGTTTGTTAGGCCCAATAGATCTATCTTTAGGATTCGCGTCAATTAGGGTGTCTGTTCCCTAATTCTTAGATTACCAGACTTAATAAAAAGGGGCATATTCGACTTCGATAATTCAACCATAGAATGTAGTTTCACGTACTTGTGTCTATTTTGTAAATCATTTATAAAACCTGCATGTATTCTCATCCCAAAAATATTAGATTTTAAAAGTGGGACTATAACTCACTTTCACAGATTTTTACTTCGTCGGGAAGTAAGACTTGACCACCGGTTGATTCACGAACCTATAACAATATATACATATATATCAAAGTATGTTTAAAATATATTTACAACACTTTTAATATATTTTGATGTTTTAAGTTTATTAAGTCAGCTGTCCTCGTTAGTAACCTACAACTAGTTGTCCACAGTTAGATGTACAGAAATAAATCGATAAATATTATCTTGAATCAATCCACGACCCAGTGTATACGTATCTCAGTATTGATCACAACTCAAACTATATATATTTTGGAATCAACCTCAACCCTGTATAGCTAACTCCAACATTCACATATAGAGTGTCTATGGTTGTTCCGAAATATATATAGATGTGTCGACATGATAGGTCGAAACATTTTATACGTGTCTATGGTATCTCAAGATTACATAATATACAATACAAGTTGATTAAGTTATGGTTGGAATAGATTTGTTACCAATTTTCACGTAGCTAAAATGAGAAAAATTATCCAATCTTGTTTTACCCATAACTTCTTCATTTTAAATCCGTTTTGAGTGAATCAAATTGCTATGGTTTCATATTGAACTCTATTTTATGAATCTAAACAGAAAAGTATAGGTTTATAGTCGGAGAAATAAGTTACAAGTCTTTTTTGTAAAGGTATTCATTTCAGTCGAAAGAACGACGTCTAGATGACCATTTTAGAAAACATACTTCCACTTTGAGTTTAACCATAATTTTTGGATATAGTTTCATGTTCATAATAAAAATCATTTTCTCAGAATAACAACTTTTAAATCAAAGTTTATCATAGTTTTTAATTAACTAACCCAAAACAGCCCGCGGTGTTACTACGACGGCGTAAATCCGGTTTTACGGTGTTTTTCGTGTTTTCAGGTTTTAAATCATTAAGTTAGCATATCATATAGATATAGAACATGTGTTTAGTTGATTTTAAAAGTCAAGTTAGAAGGATTAACTTTTGTTTGCGAACAAGTTTAGAATTAACTAAACTATGTTCTAGTGATTACAAGTTTAAACCTTCGAATAAGATAGCTTTATATGTATGAATCGAATGATGTTATGAACATCATTACTACCTTAAGTTCCTTGGATAAACCTACTGGAAAAGAGAAAAATAGATCTAGCTTCAACGGATCCTTGGATGGCTCGAAGTTCTTGAAGCAGAATCATGACACGAAAACAAGTTCAAGTAAGATCATCACTTGAAATAAGATTGTTATAGTTATAGAAATTGAACCAAAGTTTGAATATGATTATTACCTTGTATTAGAATGATAACCTACTGTAATAAACAAAGATTTCTTGAGGTTGGATGATCACCTTACAAGATTGGAAGTGAGCTAGCAAACTTGAAAGTATTCTTGATTTTATGAAACTAGAACTTTTGGAATTTATGAAGAACACTTAGAACTTGAAGATAGAACTTGAGAGAGATCAATTAGATGAAGAAAATTGAAGAATGAAAGTGTTTGTAGGTGTTTTTGGTTGTTGGTGTATGGATTAGATATAAAGGATATGTAATTTTGTTTTCATGTAAATAAGTCATGAATGATTACTCATATTTTTGTAATTTTATGAGATATTTCATGCTAGTTGCCAAATGATGGTTCCCACATGTGTTAGGTGACTCACATGGGCTGCTAAGAGCTGATCATTGTAGTGTATATACCAATAGTACATACATCTAAAAGCTGTGTATTGTACGAGTACGAATACGGGTGCATACGAGTAGAATTGTTGATGAAACTGAACGAGGATGTAATTGTAAGCATTTTTGTTAAGTAGAAGTATTTTGATAAGTGTCTTGAAGTCTTTCAAAAGTGTATGAATACATATTAAAACACTACATGTATATACATTTTAACTGAGTCGTTAAGTCATCGTTAGTCGTTACATGTAAATGTTGTTTTGAAACCTTTAGGTTAACGATCTTGTTAAATGTTGTTAACCCAATGTTTATAATATCAAAATAGATTTTAAATTATTATATTATCATGATATTATGATGTACAAATATCTCTTAATATGATATATATACATTAAATGTCGTTACAACGATAATCGTTACATATATGTCTCGTTTCAAAATCATTAAGTTAGTAGTCTTGTTTTTACATATGTAGTTCATTGTTAATATACTTAATGATATGTTTACTTATCATAATATCATGTTAACTATATATATAACCATATATATGTCATCATATAGTTTTTACAAGTTTTAACGTTCGTGAATCACCGGTCAACTTGGGTAGTCAATTGTCTATATGAAACCTATTTCAATTAATCAAGTCTTAACAAGTTTGATTGCTTAATATGTTGGAAACATTTAATCATGTAAATATCAATCTCAATTAATATATATAAACATGGAAAAGTTTGGGTCACTACAGTATCACTTGTATCTTCTTTGTTTTTCACATACTTATCATCTTCACTTCATATAATCGTATCATTCCACAACCGATTAGTAGAAAATATAGAAGTGATTTTCGATGGGTTGTTGCAATCGAAAGAACACACGTCACAGTAGCTTCGATACAGAGTATTATATATACATGGGTTTGGGTTTATGTTGTTTGGCTTAAACATGAAACAGTTACATAATAGTTGCAGCAGGTATCTGCATAGTAGGAGTAAACATCAACATCATCATCGTTAAGCTCTCCATGTATCATCAACATCATCAATCACAGAATCGATTATATTCATCTTCATTCGTTTATCAGATTATCACCTTAACATCACATCACCCTCATCAAGAAGTATGGCGTATCATGTTGCAATAGCAGAATTTAATTCGATCAGTAAGGAAGGGAAGCAACAAAACAACGGCCCAACAACCACTTAAATATAAATGACCCATGTTACAATCATAGGTCCACGATTTGATTAGTCTATTAAGGAATAGATCTACAAACCCATTAATCGGATCAAAAGAACTCGATTATTGAATGAACAAATAGACAGTGGGATCAAGCTGTAAATAAAATATCATGACTTATCATCATCTTCCACTATATCTACATCATCATTATTTGGCCCATGTTTAATTAAGTAATACGGAAGTTGCTTGTGATTCGATCAAGAAGACAGGAAAAAAATAACCAAACTTATACATCATTTTGGTAGGCCATGAAGTTGCAATTTGTTCCACATGTAGACAATGATAATGTGCTGTAAAGTAAGGTTTAATTTATCCAAATTAAACAAGCTTTTAGGCTGTAAACATCATAACCAAAAAGTTTGGTTCACCTACAATATATAACGAGTGTAGTCTTGATACGGCAACAATAGTCGAGCAAAACACCAACAAAAGGATTCGTTCATCACAATCTTCTCCTTTCATGCTCATGAAACAGAAAAGAATTTAGTGGTTGTTGGTTACTTATGAATTTCGTGGAATTAAAAACAGAAACAAACAGTACGGCAGCAAATACAGCAGCTAGGATGTTTTTGAATGAAACAGGAACTATAAAGGCAGGTTTTGATGGAGGCTTTTGTTGGTTGTACATGGTGGTGATTAAACAGAAAAATTCGTGGAAACATATGGACAGAACAACAGTAGGTTAAGGGTGTTTTAATGGTTGTAACGTGGAGGTTTTGCAGCTGGAATAAAAATAGAAGGATAACACAACAGTAGCAACGATAATACAACAACCTGAATGGTACGAAGATGGTTGCTTATGGTGGTGGTGATGAGTTGTTCTTGGTTTGCAGTTTAATACAACAATGGATGTATATCTGTAACAGAAATTTTCCTAGTAATATAACTAATTCGATTTAAGATCCTAATCTGGCAGACAAATCAAATAGAATTGATAGCTACATCAAACAAATTTTTTTTTGATAGTTGTTAACGTGATATGGAATTCGAATGTGGAGCAGTTAAAGTAGGAGTCACGAGAAGCAAGTAAACTATTCTGATTGTGATAGATAAATATGAATATTACGCATTATATCAGTACCGTATATAGCTGATTTTATATTATATTTAATATTAAATAATCATTAATAATTAAATTATCAATATAACAATTAATATTAAATATTAGTTAATAATTATATTATTAGTATAACAATACTATCATTAAAATTAATTGTAATAATAATTATGAAAGTAGTAATAATAATATTAATAAGACAACTATATTTTTAGTTATTCATAATAATAATAATCATGAAAGTAATAATAATAATAATAATATTAGTAGAGATAACAAATTTAATGTACTAAATTTCATATTTATCTATTATCCATTGAAAATAATAATATAACTAATACTGATATTAATATTAATGTTAATATTAATTTAGAATAATGAAAGTAATAACAATATTACTATAACATCTAAATTTTTAACTTGTAATAATATTTCATATTTTAACCTTACATGTTACAAATTATTTAATACTTATGTTATATAATAACATATTAAAATATGTAATATTTGTATAATTTATATATAACACAATTTACATATTTTATTAATTATATAGAAATCATACATATACATATATATATTCAGTCTAATAGCAACATGGCTATTAATGTTTATATTATATTTTATTATTTCCAAGTATTATTATATACATACATACATTTATATTTACATATTTATTTCATAAATCGTCGGGATTAATCAAAGGTTAAATGGTTCCATGTAATTAGTTCAATGTTCTTTTTGAGACTCAACATTACAGACTTTGCTTATCGTGTCGAGATCATATAAAGATTAAGTTTAAATTTGATCAGAAATTCTCGGGTCGTCACAACAATCTGCGTTCAAACCTTTCATAATTCTTGAAAACACTTCAATCGATAGGATGAACCAACCGCACTTCATCTACGGAAGAAGAGATTAATGCATATAGTTATGCACCCGAAAACACCCGGAACCTGAGTAAACATTTAACACGTATCTGAGCTAGCTCCATTAGCGTTGTCATTATCGAAAATAACTATGCAATTTTTTTCCAAATTAGCCAATTTTGTCACAGCTCCAGCAAGTCAGCTTTGACTTTTCAGTCAGACCACCTTATTATAACATTGATGTATACGATTGCCCTTTCATCATCGTTACCAGGGAACCATTTATATCTCAACGCATTAGCAGTAAACTTACCAGTAACTTCATTGATAATTGAGTTTTTGAAAAATCATTATATTTATCGAAACCCTATCATATACTCATATGCATCTTATAATGAGAAGGGCCATACCAATTACCGAGGATCAGCAATCAGTATTTCGAATCTCACAGCGTTCCTACATCAACAGTTATATGTATACATATAACATTTATCTCATAGAATTATGATCTTCCATTCTGAAATTTTGAAGAGCATTCAGTCTACAAATCAATACTCTGAATATTGAAAAGTTGAATGAAGTAGCAGAAACTGTAGACAACCGTAAACGACTGTAACAGTCAGAAGTTTGATGGTAAAGAAGGATACGTTGGAAAAGCTCAGAAAAGTTGGAACTGGAAAATAGATTGAGCTAACCACGAAGGAGACCAAGGACAAATACAAGGACCATACCCTATATTCAAAGAATCTAGATAATTCTGGATCCGATGAAATCTTTAGAGAATATCTTGCTCTGAAGTCATGTTAAAATCGTGCGGAAAATTTTTCTTCATCAACCTTCGAACTTAAAAATTCCAAAATATCATCATAATTATCTTCGATATTTCTGAAGATATTTTCATAAATATTCTCGTCCGAAATTATTTATCTCTTCGTGCTATCTATATTACATCATAAAGGAAACTACTTCAGTTTCTAAATTTCTTTAAAAATTTGATTTTGAAATATGAATGATTTTGAAGTAGTGATGGAAGCCGATGCATGAGTTAGTATAATATAATGACACTTGATCAACGTGATTATATTACAGTAAGTCATGTTGAGTTTCTAAATGGAACGTGATGATTCACAGATCATAACATCATCATGTGCCATGTTACATGAGTCTTACATTCTATCTAATCCCTAAACTCATCAAGAACATACATTCTTGATAATTCTATCTTTTCTCTTGAATTCTGGTAATTTAATCAATCAAGATCGTGCTCTTACAATTTCTATCTTAGAACATTAGCCATGTTCATTCGAAACACCATACCTACGAATTCTGAACCATTACTCGCTTTACTAGAGGTCTAGAGGAGAATAAAAAGGCAAAGAGCTTCAAAATATAAGAGAAAATATAAAGTCCAATAACAACACGAAGGTTACAAACCGTGGATACTAATACAAATAGCAATATAAAGACACGGTAGAATTAAGAATAGTATCACCTCAAGGTAATAGTAGAAGTAAGCAGATTCTTCTGGTGGAAGATTAAAAAGAAGGATGACAGAAATGTTAATTAGGAAAATATCAAGGATTAGAACGGGATTAAGTATTATTATAATCTTTTGGATATTTGAACTGAGAAAGAAGGTATATAGGTGGTGAAAACTAATGGAACGGAAAAGGTAAATTTATAATGGAAATATCAGACGTAGTAATCGGGGCAGATCATCACATTTAATTATAGAGATCTTAATTTCCTTATTCGCCGAAGAATCAAATCTTTTAGATTTCGAAGATTTTCTTTAAGTCCCTTGAATTCCGGAATTCAACCAAGACAACGTCAAAAGTTAAGACGAAACTTTATTTATTCTTTTCACTTTTTTGTGATAGCTTCATTCGTGCTCTTCGAATAATCGAATTGTTTTATCCATATTACTCAATGATGATAAAACTCTATTTATCAACTCATATGCATCAGGAAAACATTTTTATTGTTAGCCATGACCACCTCACTCAAATTTCGGGACGAAATTTATTTAACGGGTAGGTACTGTGACGACCCGGAAATTTTCGACCAAATTTAAACTTAATCTTTATATGATTTCGACACGATACGAAAAATTTGTTAGATTAACTCTCAAAAATTTTGAACCGTTTCATGTATATATTTACCCTTCGGCTGCTCTAGACGATTCACGAACCACTATTTGTAAATAGATACATATATATTTAAAATATATGAATTTGAAATATAAATTGAAATATTATATGACGTAATTGTTAGAATTAATAATGCAAAATAAAATAATATATAATAACCATTATTTAAAATATAACTATATATGTAAATAATTTATAAAGAATATATATATATATATATATATATATATATATATATATATATATATATATATATATATATATATATATATATATATATATAGTTTTGAATTTATTTTGTAAGCAACAATAACGCTCAATTGTCATTCGATCGATAATAAGTAAGTGAAAATCAAACTTATATTATTTTAAAATAAACTGTGATTCGAAAATGAGTTTTACAAATTATAGGCTTATTAAAAACGTATTTCGGAACTATTTGTTAAGTTTTAACACTTTTTATATTTTACCCATAAATGAGAGGGACGGCGTACTAGGAAATAGTTATATTTTTGCTACAAAATACTATTACATACGATACAATTTTACACAAGTGATTTATTTATTTATAGAGTGGATATACCTAAATCTTGCTACAACACTTATAGTCAGTGTACCTAATCGTACAGTAGTGTAGTTTTTAGTAAGCACGGTTCGTCCACAGGGAACTCGCCAAGTCTAACGCTATATTTTTAACTTATAATTGTTAAAATACAAAAATATATATAAGTAGTATTATTATTATAAAAGGGGGTTTTACCGTTTAATGACCGGTTTGTCGATTTTTAAAACTTTAGTCGCAGTTAAAACCTAATGTAAAATATTAAAAATAAAAATAACTTAATTTAAAGCATAAATTAAATAACGATAATGAAATTGCAATAAATAAAAGTGTGATAAAATAAAATTGCGATAATTAAAGAGAATGATAATTAAAAGTGCAATAAAATGACAATAAAAAAAGTGCGATAATTAAAAGTGCGATTAAATATGAAATAAAGGAATTATGCTTATTTAAACTTCCATAATCATGATGTTTGACGTGTTGATTTTAGTTTATTCCCATGGGTTAATTGTCCTTTGTCCTGGATTATTTGATATGTCCATACGGTTTTGTCCATAATAGTCCATCAGTCATAATCATAAAATGCGAAAGTCTTCGTCAAATTATTATTATTCCCGAAGTCAAATATTCCAACTAATTGGGGATTCGAATTGTAACAAGGTCTTAATACTTTGTTTAATGAATACACCAGGTTATCGACTGCGTGTAGTCTAAGATTTTACTACTTTGTTAACAATTATACCAATTACCCTTGAATGTAATTCACCCATGTTTCAACAAGTCTATTAACTATTAATCCAGTTCCGTATCCGGTAAAATGAACAATTATTGGTATTTATAGATATCCCGCCTACCGTACCCAGTCAAGCGTATGTGGTTATATATAAATACGTCAAATTATAAGTCTATATATTAAATTAACGAGGTATCATTTAGTTAATATAAAGCCCATTAATAGCCCATAGTCTAATTTCCACAAGTGTCGTTCTTTTATCCAAACCCCAATTATGGTACAAAGCCCAATTACCCCGTCTTAATATTTTAGCCCAACATCATGATTACTTCGTCATAAATAAGCATAATAATAACTTAGCTACGAGACATTAATTTAACAATAAAATTAAACATAACTTACAGTGCTTATTAATAGCGTAGAGGTACACGGACAGAGTTTCAACTTGCAAAACCTTAAGACATTCGACTAACCTAACCTTATTATTATCACTAACTTAAAATTAAAATTACAAATTGAGATTAATATTTGGAGTGATATTTGATACATAGGATAAGAGAAAAGAAAAAGATATATATATATATATATATATATATATATATATATATATATATATATATATATATATATATATAACTCTGGCCGAATTCGTTGCAATTTATAGATGTGGCCAGTATTCTGGGCTCATACGATCGCATGAGAATCGTGCTTCCAGGCCATTCGATCGCATGGCCATCTGGGACAGCTCAACTTTGGTTGTTTTCTAGCTTGTCGACGTTATTTTTAAATATATATAATATATAAATAATTTATATAATTATTTAAATATTATATTATATTCTTTTGCATAGTTGACTCATAATTTTTAGTCCGTTGCATCGAGCGTTGAGAGTTGACTTTGCTCCCGATTTCGGATTTTCGAACGTCCTTGCGTACAATTTAATATCTTGTATTTTGCGTTTTGTGACTTGTACTCTTGTAATTTTGAGACAATTCTCATCAATAATTTGAACCACTTTGATTGTACTTTGTACTTTTGAGCTTTTTGGTCGTTTGCGTCTTCAATTCGTCGAATCTGTCTTTTGTCCTCACCTTTTATTATTTAAACGAATATCACTTGTAAATAGAACAATTGCAACTAAAAGCTTGTCTTTCTTGAGGGATAATGCTATGAAATATATGTTCATTTTTAGCATTATCAAATATTCCCACACTTGAGCGTTGCTTATCCTCAAGCAATATAGTCTTGAAATAAAAACATACTAGAATCACTTCTTTATTCTTCACACTTTGTACATCAGTGATTTCTATATGGCGGTATGAACAATGGTAGTAACATTGTGGTTTATAGTCCCACATGACTATAAAAATTCAGATCCTTTAGGAAATTGGATCTTTATGAAAACATTTGATCTTTTGAAAATACGATCTAGCTTTTACCCTAGATAAGTTTTCCGGAATAAACCTTCACCGGTGTTTGCGAAATTGTTTTTGTGGGTTTGGTGGGTTTCAGATTTGAAAATTTTAGCTCAAAACTTATGGTTTTGTGTCACCCACTTGCTAACCTTGTATTGGGAAAGCAACACGTCCAGTATACTTGCTCCGTATATTACCTTTCGATAAACTACCATCCGGTTGTAAAGGAAAGCTTTGAACAAGCAACTGTTAAGGCAATGTCCCCTGACATGCTTTTAATTATGGTCTATAACGTGTCGAATGCAATTACTATCCTTGGTAGGAGCAATATTAAAGCTTACCCTATAGTTTTTCGGTCAGGCACAAGGTCCTGTCTTCGACCATGCTATACAACCACCGTTCTTATGGTTGACACCCAATTTGGTTCAGGTGACCTAATGAATTCCAAGGATTTTACGTTCAATGGTAATGAACACATTAAAAATGGGTTTTCAGAAAACAAATCCGTTTGTAATTTGATCAAAATATTTTCTCGTTCAAGCTCGAGTTTAGATATCATCGAATTCCATGAGTTTGTAATTCTCAATCTTTAAAGTCAATCTCAAGGATTGAGTAATATCAGTCTTAAAAGCTGATTTTTGATCTTTAAGGAGATTATCCTTTTCTGGGGGTCTGATTCATTAGTCTTATCAAGCTAATTTGCACGGCGTCCCCCCCCATTTTACGAGACAGATCCTCTCATGGTTAGGATAAGTCTGACCACTTGGCGACCCTGTTTGATGCTGAGGTCCGTGGATTTCCTGCTGATTTTAGAGATAACTTTTCAAGGTTTTTCGTCAACCTACAGCTGGTCTGGATGATAACTTCCTGACCTAAATCAAGAAGCGCGTGTCTTTTTCGGAAGACTTTACTTCCTTTTAATGATGGAATTGATTCATCGTGTAGCTCCATCTTTCTTTCAAATATATTAAAATTTTCTGGGTAAAACGGTTAATTAATTTTTTTCTCCAAAACAAAAGTATCTTCAATTATTTATACAAAAATATGTGATATATGTTTTAAATAACTTGGTAAATTTTTCCCACACTTGGCTTTTATTTTCCTTTCTTTGCCTTTTTATTGTCCTCTATTTCATTTTAAATGAATTCTAACATTTTGAGTTGTTTCTCAATTTATGTCCTTTCCGAGGTAACAATAATTTCGGTGTTAACACCTAGTTTTATCGTTCATAAATATGTATAAACATGATTTTGAGTTCATTTAATTGAAAATTTTAAAATTTTTTACTAGAATTGGGTAGTCAGTATATAAGACTAGGGCTGTTCTTTATTATCAGAGAGCACTAGATTCTAATACAACTACTGCGTTACTAGTATTTTTAATGATAACCAAGTGTATAAGTTAAAATTTTAAAAATCCGAAAGAATTTAACCCCTTCCCACACTTAAGATCTTGCAATGCCCTCATTTGCAAGAAATCAGTAACAATTTAAATTATTGAGGGTGATTAGCGTAGAAAAATGATTAAATGTTACCAAAGTTTCCAAACATATTCGCGTTTGTTTGCTGAATGATAAATGGTGCACATCATTTGTTCATTCCGTCTTATTGTTACATCACATTTGTTTTTCGTTTTGTCGTCAAAATCAGTAGCTTTTGCTGAACTTAATGCCAGTCTTTGAAAATACGCTATTTTACCCTGTTGTGTATATGAAATAAAATACATACAATACAAATATAAACATGCATGGTAATTTGAAATGGGACTTAAAATCCCACTTTCAAATCAAATATGAAATATTAGTACAAAATAATAAAAATATTAAACAATACATTAATGTATCACAATATCATATGTTTAAACAGCAATAAAAATCATAAAAAGATAAAAATCATAGAAATCACCAACAGGAACTATATCAATCTGGATAGGGGTTCCAGTTCATGTCATCGTCCGGGTTCCATGGTTGGTGATAGGTGTACTGGTAGGCCTGGTTAGGGTCGTAGAGAGTATATGGTAGTCTCATCTCGGGCTGGTGTGGAGGATAGTAAGCGGGTCAGGTCGGTACGTAGTGATCCTGAGGTGACAGCCAGCTCATGATCTGACGCTGATGATAGTCCCATCTATCATGCTGTCGTTACCTGGAATGCTCGTAATCATTCCGGGCTTGCCACTGCTCCATCTGACCAAATCTGTCCTCGTTTGTCATTTCCACCTCATCTACACGCTGGTAGACGTCAGTCATAGCCTCCCTAATGACATCCCTAATGTCATCCGCTTCCTCCATTTTCTCATCTGATCCTCTCTCTACCTGTGGATGACGACCTTCATAGGGTACTGCCTGGTTTCGTCTGCTCTTTAATACCTTAGCACCCTGATAGACCTTCAATCCTAAAGGCTCGACCTGTTCCCTACATTCCAAAAGTGGACCCCCTTAGTCCCTATCTACACCTAAATACTCTCCAATGAGAGTAACAAAAATACCTCCTCCTATTATTCCTCCTTCCTGTATTCCTTCTACCATCTTAGACAAATAAAAACCAACACAGTAAGGGATATTAACAAAGCCTCTTGGGTCTCAAATACACTTTAGGTAAAATAAATCATGTAAGTTCATTTTCTCCTTATTGTGACCTCTCTGTGTAATCGAGTTAGCCAAAAATCTATGAATTATACGAAGCTCAGCTTTGTTAATATGTAAGTAGGAGTGTTTTCCTCCCAGCGTGAAAACATTATAATCTGACATACGCCTCCAGACGGCGTTCGCGTCGAAATTCCTATCTACCCTTCCAGTAGTAGTAATTCACTAGGAGTAATTCATACAATCGAGTAGTAGTAATTCACTAGGAGTATATATCTGCAAAGCCCTGGCCATGTCCAGCATGGACATCCTGTACATCCTACAGCCAAGTATAAATCTAAGAAAACTTTTATCATCTAATCTATCTACATCTGCATTTAACGCTATAGTACTCATAAGCTCAATGCACCATTCCTTATATACAGGTCTACGAATGGTGAATAGACGTTCCCAATCGTGAAAAGAAGAGCTGCCATACCTTTGGATCAAATGCTGTCTAACTGAGTTAGCAAGTTGGACCCTTTCCAAAGACTCCCAATCGATTACCCTTGGCACTTCTACATTTTTCGGTATCAGTTTGAATTTGTTACTTTGATATGTCAGGTAATCTCTCCAGCTTCTATCGAATCTCAGATTAGGATGCAACGTGTGTTCTGGAATCGTTGGGTATTCTACTGGTGGATGCATCGGAAATACTATGACGACATCAACAAATTGTAGCAGATCATAATAAGGTACGTGTTGATCAGGCTGTTGTTGTGGTTTCTGTTGTTGTTCCAGTTCAGGTTCATATTGCATTTCAGGTTCAGGCTCTGGAGCAGGTTGTCTAGATGATGATGTTGCACCATCAGTATCTGTAAATCTCTGCAAAACACATTAAACACAAAATTTGTGCATCCAAATATGCATTAGTGTTAGCAAAATAACAAATTGAAACAATTACAATAACATGTTAAATCAAAATTAAACTTATACACATTTTCACAAATTTTTTTTTTACAATTCTACACTTTTTCAAATAAGCATATACGAAAATGTTTACAAAGTTCATAAGTATTTAACTCAAATAACATGTTAAAACAACCATTACTAGTAATTAAACAAGTTTTAAATGGCATTTACATCAATTTAATCAAGTTCATGAATTTTATACCTAAAAAGTCCACTTTAATTCTCAAAAATCATGTCTAGGATCAAAGTTTGGATCATTTAGCTACCTAAACATGTTATACTACTTAATTTAGCAATAATTTATGACAAAAATCGGCCATAACCTGTTTATATCAAAAAGCCTCAAATTGCTCAAGAACACAAACCCTAGATTCCTAAAAATTTTGAAGTTTTTAGCTTCAAATCATGTTAAATAGCATCAATCTAGGTTATACATATATAATATACTAACAATTTAACTCTAATTACACTAGAAATTAACAAAATCAAATTAGGAAAAATATAGCTCAAGAACACTAAAAATCAAATTTAAAGAGGTTTAGGGGTGAAATTATTACCCTTCTTGATAAACTCCTTATCAAATTCATGTTTAGAGCGGATTGTAGCAAGAAATTTGGTTGAATTTGGTGAAAATTTGATGAAAATTGAGAGGTTTTGAGGTGTATGTTCGTCTATATGTGTGTGTGTGTTGTGTGGAGAGCAGAACTCGACTGCCTTTTTAATCCTGGCCTGAATTCCAGCCTCATGCGATCGCATGAGGTTACAGGGTAAATCTCATGCGATCGCATGAGGTCCCATTTTCTCTTTTTTTTATATGAAAACCTTATAACTTTTAAAACATAAATTAATAAAATTTTAAAAATTTGTTTCTTTTTAGGAGTGAGGGTGTTTCGGATCATTGTCCTAGTCCGTCCCTCGACAAAATTTTAAAATTTGTCAATTCAAAGCGTTGTTTTAAAAGCAAAGATTTTTGGGTTTTTTAAATGTTTTTTTTGCATACTTTAATTCAATAAGATTAAAAATAATGATAATAAAAGTTCTCGTCCCTCCCTTGGGTAGAGCAATTTCGGTTCAACGACCTAGTTTTCAACTCATGACGAATTTTAAAAATCAAATTTTTAACTTAGTGAAATAAAGTAAATTTTTGTTTTTAACATCACACCAAACTTAAATTTAAAATTCATAAAATTAAAAATTCATATTATTAAAATTTTAAAAATTCACACCAAATTTATATTATAATTTTGTTTTTATACATACAAACTTATATTAAAAACATAAAATTTTCAAATATTTACAAACTTAAATATATTGATTTTAAAAGTTTACAATAATAATTTAATATTAATATATTAATTTTAAAAACAAACTAAAAATAAAAATTAAAAATCTTTTTGGTCTTTTATCCCACTTTAATCAATCAAATATTATCAAAAATATACGCCCATCTTTTCGGTAAAGTAATTTCGGCTATATTACCTAGTTTTACTCCTGACGAATTTCTGAAATATTTTGGGTTGATTGATTGAAGATATTTATACCTTAAGAATAAACGGTAAATTTCGCAGTGATGTAATAAATTTTTGTATGATATCAATAATTTCGGTCGCAAAACCTAATTTTATTGAGTATCAATTTAATACTTTATAGCGAACGATTTAGCGTTTATTATCAAAAGGTTAAAAGCAATAAAATAAAAATAAAAACTATACATACTTACCTGTGAGATAGAATTCTCAGTGACCTGCTTTAGCCCACTCATAAGATAGTCGGACTAATTGGTTTTCCATAGCTGCATAGGCATAACCTCGAGCATTCAACGATTTTTCTTCGAAACATATGAATGGTCCTTCTCTGCATAAAGTAACGAACTCGGTATTGGAATATGTCTGATTCGTCGAGCATTTTCCTTCGTGTGACCATTTTCCACATTTGTGACATCTTTCAAGGTGTCGTGCTCTTCTTTTCGCTGCGGATTTTGATTTTCCTTTACCAAAATGTAACTTATTATGATCGTTTCTGAGTTCTTTTCTTACTCCGTCCAATTTGACTCTTATTACTGATACCAGGTCACTCAGGAGTGTGTCATTATTAGATTTAGTAATCAAAGCGTGTAGCATTAGACCATGGTTTAGTTCACAGGAATTCTTCATCTCGTAAAACCTAAAAAAATAAAAATTCAGAATGGGGGGAGAAGACTAGTTCTTTAGGGTCTGCTAGGGAAAGACCATTCGGATTTCATTCTCGAAAACTACACGAAAACAGAATATCTAACTCTACCAAAAATAACTATTACCCTAAAAAGATTCGAACCACCCCATACTTAGTTAGATGTGGTGTTGAAATTGTGATTAACTTCATTGTCAACTTCCATTGAACCATGTATGTAATGTTTAACTCTATGACCATTAACTTTAAATGTAATCCCATTTGAATTTATTAACTCTATTATTCCGTATGGGAAAACTCTTTTGACTATAAATGGTCCAGACCATCTTGATTTCAATTTTCCAGGAAATAGCTTGAATCGTGAATTGAAAAGAAGAACTCTGTCTCCTTCTTTAAATTCTTTTGAACTTCTGATTCTTTTATCATGCCATTTCTTCGTTCTTTTCTGATAGATTAACGAATTTTCATATGCTTCATGTCTTAATTCTTCTAATTCGGTTAGTTGACTTAATCGTAGACGTCCAGTTTCATGTAAATCAAGATTACATGTCTTCAAAGCCCAAAATGCTTTGTGTTCAATTTCTACTGGAAGATGACAAGCTTTTCCATAAACGAGTTTAAAAGGTGTGGTTCCAATTGAAGTTTTGTAGGCTGTTCTAAAAGTCCAGAGTGCATCCTCCAATTTCATGGACCATTCCTTCGGATTTGATCCTACGGTTTTCTCTAGAATACGTTTTAAAGCTCGGTTGGTATTTTCAACTTGTCTACTTGTTTGTGGATGATAAGCGGTTGAGATTTTATGAGTTACTCCATATCTTTTGAGAACTTTCTCAAGTTAATTATTACAAAAATGAGTACCCCGATCACTTATTAAAGCTTTCGGTGTTCCAAACCTTGCAAAAAGACGTTTTAAAAAGTTGACTACAACTCGTGCATCGTTAGTTGGGAGAGCGTGTGCTTCCGCCCATTTAGATACATAATCAATGGCAACGAGAATGTAGAGATTATTATGAGATTTTGGAAATGGACCCATAAAGTCAATACCCCAAACGTCAAATACTTCACATACTTGAATGACATTTTATGGCATTTCATCACGTTGACTTATTTTTCCGGCCCTTTGACAAGCATCACAGGATTTGCAAAGAAGGTGTGCGTCTTTGAAAATTGTAGGCCAATAGAATCCAGCATCGTAAACTTTTCTTGCTGTAAGCTGAGGCCCATAATGCCCTCCTGTTGGTCCTGTGTGACAATGGTTTAATATTTGACTAGCTTCATCTCCGAATACACATCGGCGTATTATTCCATCGGGACAACTTTTAAACAAATGTGGATCTTCCCAGAAATAGTGTTTTAAATCACTAAAGAATTTCTTTCGTTTTTGGTACGATAATCCTTTTTTAAGGAATCCACATACTAAGTAGTTTGCATAGTCTACAAACTATGGAATTTCACTATAATCTATCTTCAATAGATATTCATCAGGAAAGTTGTCTGGTATGGCCGATTCATTTAGAACTTCTAATTCGGGATTTTCAAGACGAGAAAGATGATCAGCGGCGAGATTTTTTGCTCCCTTTTTATCTCGGATTTCAATATCTAACTCTTGTAAGAGTAAGATCCAACGGATTAATCTTGGTTTAGCATCTTGTTTCGAAAATAAGTATCTAAGAGCAGAATGGTCGGTATAGACCACCGTTTTTGCTAGAACGAGATATGAACGAAATTTGTCAAAAGCAAAGACAATAGCAAGGAGTTCTTTTTCAGTTGTTGTGTAATTTGTTTGTGCTCCTTGTAACATCTTACTAGCATAATATATAGGTTGAAATCGTTTTTCAATCCTTTGTCCTAAAACGGCTCCCATTGCAAAATCACTTGCATCGCACATTAGTTCAAACAGTAGATTCCAATTTGGAGTTATCATGATCGACGCATTAGTGAGTTTTTCTTTAAGAATATTAAAAGATTTGATGCATTCATCTGAAAAGATGAATGGAGCATCCTTTTCTAGGAGTTTATTCATAGGAGTGGCAATTTTAGAAAAATCTTTTATGAAACGTCGGTAAAAACCGGCATGCCCTAGAAAACTCCTAACTCCTCTAACATTGGTGGGAAGTGGAAGTTTAGCAATTACATCTACTTTAGCTCTATCCACTTCAATTCCTTCCTTTGAAATTTTATGACCAAGAACGATGCCTTCTTTAACCATGAAATGGCATTTCTCCCAATTAAGTACTAGATTTGATTGCTCGCATCTAATAAGCATTCGTTCAAGATTAACTAGACATGATTCAAATGTATCACCGAAGACTAAAAAGTCATCCATGAAAACTTCCATGCATTCTTCTATCATGTCGTGAAAAATCGCCATCATGCACCTTTGAAAGGTTGCAGGGGCATTGCAAAGTCCAAATGGCATGCGTTTGTAAGCAAAAGTACCATAAGGGCACGTGAACGTGGTTTTCTCTTGGTCTTCAGGTGCTATTAGAATTTGAAAGTATCCGAAAAAACCATCAAGAAAACAATAGTAACTATTTCCGGCTAATCTTTCCAACATTTGATCAATGAAAGGTAAGGGAAAGTGATCTTTTCTGGTGGCGTCATTTAATTTTCTATAATCAATATAAACACGCCATCATGTTACAGTCATAGTAGGAATAAGCTCATTTTTCTCATTTGTGATGACAGACATGCCACCCTTCTTAGGTACGTATTGAACTGGGCTTACCCATGGACTATCAGAGATTGGATAAATTAAACCTGCATCTAGCAGTTTAATAATTTCTTTCTTAACAACATCTTGCATATTATGATTTAGTCTTCGTTGGCGTCACATGATGTCAAAGCTAAGGGGTATAAAATACTATTAAATTTTAGCAGAAAATACTATTAAATACGATATATTTTTACACAAGATATTTATTTATTTAGAGAATGGATATACTTAAACCTTGCTACAACACTTATAGGCAGTGTACCTAATCGTACAGTAGTGTAGTTTTTAGTAAGTCCGGTTCGTTCCACAGGGAATCTTTTTAAACAAAGCTTAACGCTATATTAGTTTACTTTTATAAAAATACAAATATATATATATATATATATATATATATATATATATATATATATATATATAAGTAATATTATTATTATAAAGGGGGGTTTTTACCGTTTAATGACCGGTTTGTCGATTTTAAAACTTTAGTCGCAGTTAAAACCAAATGTAAAAAATAAATACAAAACTTAAATTAAAGCATAAAGTAAATAACGATAATGAAATTGCGAATAATAAAAGTGCGATAAAATAAACTTGCGATAATTAAAAAGTACGATAATTAAAAGTGCAATTAAATACAATAACAATAAAAATACGATAATTAGAAGTGCAATTAAATATAAAATAAAGGAAATTAAATATGAAATAAAAGAATTATGCTTATTTAAACTTCCGTAATCATGATGTTTGACGTGTTGATTTTAGTTTTATGCCCATGGGTTAATTGTCCTTTGTCCTGGATTATTTAATATGTCCATACAGATTTGTCCATAATAGTCCATCAGTCATAAATATAAAGAGCGAAAGCCTTCGTCAAATTATTCTTATTCCCAAAGTCAAATATTCCAACTAATTGGGGATTCGAATTGTAACAAGGTTTTAATACTTTGTTTAATGAATACACCAGGTTATCGACTGCGTGTAAACCAAGGTTTTACTACTTTGTTAACAATTACACCAATTAGCCTTGAATGTAATTCACCCCTGTTTCAACAAGTTTATTAACTATTAATCCAGTTCCGTATCCGGTAAAATGAATAATTATTGGTATTTATAGATATCCCGCCCACCGTACCCAGTCAAGCGTATGTGGTTCTATATAAATACGTCAAATTATAAGTTTGTATATTAAATTAACAAGGTATTGTTTAGTTAATATAAAACCCATTAATAGCCCATAGTCTAATTTCCACAAGTGTCGTTCTTTTGTCCAAACCCCAATTATGGTACAAAGCCCAATTACCCAATTTTAGTAATTAGCCCAACATCATGATTACTTCGGATTAAATAAGCATAATAATAACTTAGCTACGAGACATTAATATAAAAAGGTTGAACATAACTTACAATGATTAAAAATAGCATAGCGTTACACGGACAGAATTTCGACTTACACCCTTATAACATTCGCTAACATACCCTTATTATTAGGATTAAAATTAAAATTAAAATTAAAATATAAATATAAATATATACGATATAGATAGAGAGATGGATGGATTTTTGGTGATTTTTGCGATCAGAATTCGTTTGCTTTTATAGGGATTTTCGACTTTTGGGGCTCCGCGACTCGCGGCATTTTTGCCTTCAAACTCCGCGAGTCGCGGAGTTTACTTTTACAGCTCACCCATGTTTGGAGTCTTTTTTGCCGACGATTTATTTTATATATATAATATATATATAATTAATATAATTAATTATATATTATATTATATTTATATACATAGTTAACTTGTAATTTTTAGTCCGTTGCGTCGAGCGTTGAGAGTTGACTCTGGTCCCGGTTCCGGATTTTCGAACGTCCTTGCGTACAATTTTATATTTTGTACTTTACGTTTTGAATCTTGTACTCTTGTAATTTCGAGACGTTTCTTATCAATAATTGGAACCTCTTTGATTGTCTTTTGTACTTTTGAGCTTTTTGGTCGTTTGCGTCTTCAATTCGTCGAATCTGTCTTTTGTCTTCACCTTTTATTATTTAAACGAATATCACTTTTAAAAAGAACAATTGCAACTAAAAGCTTGTCTTTCTTGAGGAATAATGCTATGAAATATATGTTCGTTTTTAGCATTATCAAATATTCCCACACTTGAGCGTTGCTTGTCCTCAAGCAATATCGTCTTGAAATACTAGAATCACTTCTTTATTCTTCACACTTTGTACATCAGTGATTTCTATACGGTGGTATAAACAATGGTAGTAACGATATGGTTTACAGTCTCACATGACTATAAAAATTTAGATCCATTAAGGAAATTGGATCTTTATGAAAACATTTGATCTTTTAAAAATTAAATCTAGCTTTTACCATAGATAAGTTTTCCGGGATAACCCTTTACCGGTGTTTGCAAAATATTTTTGTGGGTTTGGTGGGTTTCAGATTTGAAAATTTTAGCTCAAAACTTATGGTTTTGTGTCACCCACTTGCTAACCTTGTATTTGGAAAGCAACACGTCCAGTTTACTTGTCCCGTATATTACTTTTCGGTAAACTACCGTCCGGTTGTAAAGGAAAGCGTTGAACAAGCAACTGTTAAGGCAATGTCCCCTGACATGCTTTTAATTATGGTCTATAACGTGTCGGACGCAATTACTATCCTTGGTAGGAGCAATAGTAACGCTCACCCTTATGATTTTTTCGATCTGGCACAAGGTCCTGTCTTTGACCACTATGCAACCACCGTTCTTACGGTTGACACCCGATTTAGTTCAGGTGACCTAATGAATTCCAGGTGAATTCCTAGGATTTTACGTTCAATGGTAATGAACGCATTGAAAATAGGGTTTTCAGAAAACAAATCGGTTTGTAATTTTGATCAAAATATTTTCTCGTTCAAGCTCGAGTTTAGATATCATTGAATTCCATGAGTTTGTAATTCTCAATCTTTAAGGTCAATCTCAAGGATTGAGTAATATCAGACTTAAAAGCTGATTTTTGATCTTTTAAGGAGATTATCCTTTCTGGGGATCTGATTCATTAGTCTTATCAAGCTAATTTGCATGGTGCCCCCCCCCCCATTGTACGAGATAAATCCTTCTCATGGTTAGGATAAATCTGACCACTTGGCGACCCTGTTTAATGCTGAGGTCCGTGGATTTCCTGCTGATTTTAGTGATGACTTTTCTAGATTTTTTGTCAACCTACAGCTGGTCTGGACGACAACTTCATGACCTAAATCAAGAAGCGCGTGTCTTTTTCGGAAGACTTTACTTCCTTTTAATGATGGAATTGATTCATCGTGTAGATCCATCTTTTCTTTTCTTTCATCGGGTAAAACAGTTTAGTTTAGTCCAAAGCAAAAGTATTTTCAGTTATTTGTTACAGAAATATGTGATATATGTTTTGAATAACTTGGAGAATTTTCCCACACTTGGCTTTTATTTTCCTTTTTATCGTCCTCTATTCCATTTTAAATGAATTTTAACATTTTGGTTTGTTTCTCAATTTATGTCCTTTCCGAGGTTACAATAATTTCGGTGTTAAAACCTAGTTTTATCATTCATAAATATGTATAAACATGATTTTGAGTTCATTTAATTGAAAATTTTGAAAAATTTTACTAGAATTGGGTAGTCAGTATATAAGACTAGGGCTGTTCTTTATTATCAGAGAGCACTAGATTCTAATACAACTACTGCTTTACTAGTATTTTTAATGGTAACCAAGTGTTTAAGATAAAAATTTTAAAATCCGAAAGAATTTAACCCCTTCCCACACTTAAGATCTTGCAATGCCCTCATTTGCAAGAAATCAGTAACAATTTAAATTATTGAGGGTGATTTGTGTGAAAATGATTAAATTTTTACCAAAGTTTCCAAATATATTGGCGTTTGTTTGCTGAATGATAAATGGTGCACATCATTTGTTCATTCCGTCTTGTTGTTATTTCACATATATTTTGCATCTTGTCGTCAAAATTAGTTGCTTTTGCTGAACTTAATGCCAGTCTTTGAAAATGCGTTGTTTTACCCTGTTGTGTACATTAGATAAACTGCAAACATATATGCATATTTTTGAAGTTTGGTATTTTACCCCACATTCAAAAATTATTAAAATCTAGGAATAAAAGTTAGAAAATTATAAAAACTATTACAATATTAACATAAGTATTAAATGTATCAATATTACAAATTACAAAATAAATAAAACTAAGTATACTAGGGATGATACTGGTACCAATAGGGGTTCCAAGCATAACCATAGGTGCTATAGAATGCTTCGGCAGGGTTATACGTAGGATACGGTGGTTGCATCTCTATAGACCAGGGAGGGAAGATGGGTTTTGGTGTAGGAATATAGTTTCAACCTATATGTTGGCAATGAGCTATGATTTGGTTCTGATGAACTTGCCAATCTTCAAATGCTCTCTGTCTAGCATTTTCGTACTCCTGAGAAGCTATAAACCTTTGCATTTCTTGCATCTCATTCCCCCCTCCTACATTACCTTGCTGTTGGTTTCTCTCAACCTGTGGATGTCTACCATGGTATGGTACTGCGGCGTTATTTCGCCTCTTCAAAACTTTCGCACCATGGTATACATTTAAACCTATAGTATCGCGGGGTTCTGGTTCTTCCACTAATAATCCCCCCCGACTTATATCCACACCGAGATATTCAGCAATCAAAGTAATAAAAATACCACCTCCTATTATGCTATGCGGTCTCATCCCCCGAACCATAGCTGATAAATAATAACCCACACAATACGGTATACTTACAGCGCTTTGTGGGTCTCGAATACACATATGGTAAAACAAATCCTGTTCATTTACTTTTTCCTTGTTCTTACCCCTTTGTGTAATCTAATTAGCTAAAAACCTATGAATTACTCTTAATTCAGCTCTATCTATGTCCAAATAAGAGTAATTTCCCCCTTTGAAACGGTGATGGCTTGTCATTTGAATCCACACACCGTGTGTATCAAAATTTTCATCTATCTTTCTACCGTTTAGTATCAACCCTCTACAATCAGCAGATGCTAACTCCTCAGGCGTATATATACGTAAAGCCTGAGCCATGTCTAGTAAAGACATGTGGCGCATCGAACCGCCTAACAAAAATCTAATAAAAGAACGATCGGTTAAACTAGCTACCCGATCATTCAACTCTATACTACACAACAATTCTTCACACCATACTTTATATACAGGTCTACGCATGGTGAATAGACGTACCCAGTCATTAAAAGTAGAATTACCATACCTCTGTACAAGTAATTCCCTAATTGGCCCATCCAATTCTACAGCTTCTAAGGGTCCCCATTCTATGACCCTTGGTACCTCAACAACCTTAGAATGAAGAGTATGCAAACCCCTTTGATATTTTGGATAATCTATCCAAAGTCTGTCAAATCTCAGGTTCGGGTGCAACTCTTCCAAGTGCATATCAGAAAAGGTCATGACTGGATGAGGTATATCCTGCTTGTAGTAGTTATCCACCTCCTGTTGTTCCGAATTCTCAGCAGGAGCATTGCGAGCTTGGGATGAAGATTCACCCCTTTCAGTCTGCAAAACACATCAAACACAATTTTTGTGCATCCAAATATGCATTAGTGTCAGCAAAATCATCAATCAAAATAATTACAATGACATGATCAATTTATATCAAACTTAAGCTCATTTTCATATTTTCATCAAATCTACACTTTTTCAAATAAGCATCTACGAAAATGTTCGCCAAGTTCATAAGCATTCAACTCAAATAACATGTCAAAATAATCATTACTAGCAATTAAACAAGTCTCAAATGGCATTATCTTTCAAAAATCAAGTTCATGAATTTTTAGACTTGAAAAAGTCCACTTTAATTCTCAAAATCATATTTAGGCTCAAAGTTTGGATCATTTAACTACCTAAACATGTTACACTACTTAATTTAGCAATAATTCATGACAAAAATCGGCCATAACCTGTTTATATCAAAAAGCCCCAAATTTGCTCAAGAACACAAACCCTAGATTACTCAAAATTTGAAGTTTAAGGCTTCTAATCATGTTAAATAGCATCAATCTAGGTTATACAAGCATAATACATAAACAATTTAAGCATAATTACACTAAAAAGCATCAAAATCAAATTGGGAAAAAATGGCTCAAGAACACTAATTTCGGATTAAATGGTGTTTAGGTGTAGAAATTTACCGTTTTTCTTGAGTAATTCCTAGATAGCATCCTTCTCAACATGATTTTAGTAAAAGATTTGATGATTAACGGTTAAAAATTGTGATTTTGGGGTTTTTTTTCGTGTATTTTCGGGTTTTTTTCGCTGTTCTTCGCAGTATTTTTGGGTGGGGGAGTGAACTGATCTGTTTTTTACGTTTTATTTTTTTCTGGGTTTTGGTCCCTCCGCGACTCGCGGTGTTTGGACCCTTCATACTCCGCGAGTCGCGGAGTTTGTTTTTTGTTTTTTTTTTTTTTTATAATCTTTAACTTATAAAACAATTAAGTAATTAATTTTAAAATTTTGTTTCCCTTGTTATTTAGGACGGGGTCGTTTCGGATCGATGTCCTAGTCCGTCCTTCGACAAAATTTTAAAATTTGTCTTTTTGTAGCGATTGTTTTAAAAGCTAAGATTTTTGGGGTTTTTTTTAATGTTTTTGGCATACTTTAATTCAATAAGATTAAAAATAATGATAATAAAAGTTCTCGTCCCTCCCTCGGGTAAAGCAATTTCGTTTCAAAGACCTAGTCTTCAACTTACGACGAATTTTAAAAATCATATTTTTAACTTAATGAGATAAAGTAAATTTTTGTTTTTAAATTCACACAACTTAAATATGAAATTCAAAATTAATATTAAAAATTCACACCAAACTTAAAATTTAAAATGCATAAAATTAAAAATTCATATTTTAAAAATTCACACCAAACTTAATTTAAAAATTCATATTATAAATTCACACCAAACTTATATTATGGTTCAAATATTAACAATTTTAAAAATATTGTTTTTACAAAGTTTATAATATTAATTTAAGATTTATATATTAATTTTAAAAACATGGTAAAAATAAAATTAAAAATCTTTTTGGCTTTTTATCCCACTTTAATCAATCAAATATTATCAAAGATATGCGCCCCTCTTTTCGGTAAAGTAGTTTCGGTTCCAAAACCTAATTTAACTCATGACGAATTTTTGAAATATTTTGGGTTGATTGATTAAAGATATTTATACCTTAAGAATAAACGTTAAATTTCGCAGTGATGTAATAAATTTTTGAATGATATCAATAATTTCGGTCGCCAAACCTAATTTTATTCAATACCAATTTAATACTTTTGAGCGAACAAATTAGCGTTTATTATCAAAAGGTTAAAAATAAAAAAAAAATAAAAACTGTACAGACATACCTGTGAAATAGATTTCTTAGTTATATGATCTATCCCATTCATAAGATAGTCGGTTTAATTGGTTTTCCATAGCTACATAGGCGTAACCTCGAGCATTCAGTGTCTTTTCTTCTAAACATATGAACGGTCCGTCTCTGCATAAAGTAACAAATTCGGTATTTGAATAGGTTTGATTATTTGAACATTTACCTCCATGTGACCATTTTCCGCATTTGTGACATCTTTCTAGGTGTCGTGCTCTTCTTTTCGCTGCGGATTTTGATTTTCCTTTACCAAATTGTAACTTATTATCTTCGCATCTGGATTCTTTTCTAACTCCGTCCATTCTTTCTCTGATTACTGATACTAATTCACTCGGTAGTATGTCATTATTACGTTTAGTGATCAAAGCGTGTAGCATTAGACCATGGTTTAGTTCACAGGCAGTCTTCATTTTGTAAAAACCTAAAAAAAAAAAAAAAAATTCAGAATGGGGGGAGAAGACTAGTTCTTTAGGGTCTGCTAGGGAAAGACCATTCGGGTTCCATTTTCGAGAACTACACGAAAACAGACAATCTAACTCTAACAGAAATACATATTATCCTTTAAAGACTTGATTCTCCCCACACTTAGTTAGCTGTGGTGTCGAAATTGTGATTAACTTCGTTGTCGACTTCCATCGGACCATGTATGTAATGCTTAACTCTGCGACCATTAACTTTAAATTCAATCCCTTTTGAATTTATTAATTCTATCGTTCCGTATGGAAAAACTCTTTTGACTATGAATGGTCCAGACCATCTTGATTTCAATTTTCCAGGAAATAGCTTGAATCGTGAATTGAAAAGAAGAACTCTGTCTCCTTCTTTAAATTCTTTTGAACTTCTGATTCTTTTATCATGCCATTTCTTCGTTCTTTCTTTATAGATTAACGAATTTTCGTATGCTTCATGTCTTAATTCTTCTAATTCGTTTAGTTGACTTAATCGTAAACGTCCGGCTTCATGTAAATCAAGATTACATGTCTTCAAAGCCCAAAATGCTTTGTGTTCAATTTCTACTGGAAGATGACATGCTTTTCCATAAACAAGTCTATAAGGTGTGGTTCCAATTGGAGTTTTGTGGGCTGTTCTAAAAGCCCAGAGTGCATCCTCCAATTTAATGGACCATTCCTTCGGATTTGATCCTACGGTTTTCTCTAGAATACGTTTTAAAGCTCGGTTGGTATTTTCAACTTGTCCACTTGTATGTGGATGATATGCGGTGGAGATTTTATGAGTTACTCCATATCTTTTAAGAACTTTCTCAAGTTGATTATTACAGAAATGAGTACCCCAATCACTTATTAAAGCTTTCGGTGTTCCAAACCTTGCAAAAAGACGTTTTAAAAAGTTGACTACAACTCGTGCATCGTTAGTTGGGAGAGCTTGTGCTTCCGCCCATTTAGATACATAATCAATGGCTACGAGTATATATAGATTATTATGAGATTTTGGAAATGGACCCATAAAGTCAATACCCCAAATGTCAAATACTTCACATACTTGGATGACATTTTGTGGCATTTCATCACGTTGACTTATTTTTCCGGCCCTTTGACAAGCATCACAGGATTTGCAAAGTAGGTGTGCGTCTTTGTAAATTGTAGGCCAATAGAATCCAGCATCATAAACTTTTCTTGCTGTTAGTTGAGGCCCATAATGCCCTCCTGTTGGTCCTGTGTGACAATGGTTTAATATTTTACTAGCTTCATCTCCAAATATACATCGGCATATTATTCCATCGGGACAACTTTTAAACAGATGTGGATCTTCCCAAAAATAGTGTTTTATATCACTGAAGAATTTCTTTCGTTTTTGGTACGATAATTCTTTTTCAAGGAATCCACATACTAAATAGTTTGCATAGTCTGCAAACCATGGTATTTCTTTATAATCTATCTTCAATAGATATTCATCAGGAAAGTTGTCTTGTATGGCCGATTCATTTAGAACTTCTAATTCGGGATTTTCAAGACGAGAAAGATGATCAGCGGCGAGATTTTCTGCTCCTCTTTTATCTCGGATTTCAATATCAAATTCTTGTAAGAGTAAGATCCAACGGATTAATCTTGGTTTAGCATCTTGTTTTGAAAATAGGTATCTAAGAGCAGAATGGTCGGTATAGACCACCGTTTTTGCTAGAACGAGATATGATCGAAATTTGTCAAAAGCAAAGACAATAGCAAGGAGTTCTTTTTCAGTAGTTGTATAGTTCGTTTGTGCTCCTTGTAACGTCTTACTAGCATAATATATAGGTTGAAATCGTTTTTCAATCCTTTGTCCTAAAACGGCTCCCATTGCAAAATCACTTGCATCGCACATTAGTTCAAATGGTAGATTCCAATTTGGTGTTATCATGATCGGTGCATTAGTGAGTTTTTCTTTAAGAATATTAAAAGATTTGATACACTCATCTGAAAAGATGAATGGAGCATCCTTTTCTAGGAGTTTATTCATAGGAGTGGCAATTTTAGAAAAATCTTTTATGAAACGTCGGTAAAAACCGGCATGCCCTAGAAAACTCCTAACTCCTCTAACATTGGTGGGATATGGAAGTTTAGCAATTACATCTACTTTAGCTCTATCCACTTCAATTCCTTCTTTTGAAATTTTATGTCCAAGAACGATGCCTTCTTTAACCATGAAATGGCATTTCTCCCAATTAAGAACTAGATTTGATTGTTCGCATCTAATTAGCATTCGTTCCAGATTAACTAGACATGATTTAAATGTATCACCGAAGACTGAAAAGTCATCCATGAATACTTCCATGCATTCTTCTATCATGTCGTGAAAAATCGCCATCATACACCTTTGAAAGGTTGCAGGGGCGTTGCAAAGTCCAAATGGCATGCGTTTGTAAGCAAAAGTACCATAAGGGCACGTGAATGTGGTTTTCTCTTGATCTTCGGGTGCTATTGGAATTTGAAAATATTCGAAAAATCCATCTAGAAAACAATAGTAACTATTTTCGGCTAATCTTTCCAACATTTGATCAATGAAAGGTAAGGGAAAGTGATCTTTTCTGGTGGCGTCATTTAATTTTCTATAATCAATACACACACGCCATCCTGTTACAGTCCTAGTAGGAATAAGCTCATTTTTCTCATTTGTAATGACAGTCATGCCACCCTTCTTAGGCACGCATTGAACTGGGCTTACCCATGGACTATCAGAGATTGGATAAATTAGACCTGCGTCTAGCAATTTAATAATCTCTTTCTTAACTACATCTTGCATATTAGGATTTAGTCTTCGTTGGCGTTGCACATACGTTTTATGACCTTCTTCCATAAGGATTTTATGTGTGCAATACGAAGGACTTATTCCTTTAATATCATGAATCTTCCATGCAATGGCTGGTTTATGGGCTTTCAACACAGAAATGAGTTGTGATTTCTCATTTTTAGTAAGAGAAGACGATATTATTACAGGTAATTCAGATTCACCATGTAAATAAGCGTATTCCAAATGGTTTGGAAGTGGCTTTAACTCTAATTTCGGTGGTTCTTCTATCGATGATTTATATCGATATCTGTCTTCTTCTTTTAGCATTTGAATTTCTTCTGTTGTTGGTTCATATCCATTAGCTATTAGTGTAGCTAACATTTCAGCTTCATCAATTGGTTCATTACCTTCTCCTAAAGAACATTCTCCTGTTCCTTGTAGTTCTGGAAATTCTTCTAATAATTCTGCATGTGCATCTATAGTTTGAATATAATAACATGTATCATCTGCAGATTGTGGTTGTTGCATTGCTCTATCAACTGAAAAGGTAACACTCTCATCCTCTATACTTAGGGTCAATTTCTTACCGAACACGTCTATCATTGCTTTAGCCGTGTTTAAGAATGGTCTTCCTAATATGAGAGGAACTTGAGAATCTTCTTCCATGTCCAAAATAACAAAATCTACTGGAAATACTAAAGTACCAACTTTAACTAGCATGTTCTCCATTATCCCTCTAGGATATTTTATTGATCTATCGGCTAGTTGTATGCTTATTCTGGTTGGTTTCAATTCTCCAAGGTCTAGTTTAGCGTATAGTGAATACGGCATTAGATTTATACTAGCACCTAAGTCTGCCAATGCTTCTATTGAACTAAGACTACCCAGAAAACATGGAATTGTGAAACTTCCTGGATCAGATAATTTTTCTGGTATCTTATTCAACAGCACTTCTGAACAATTAGCATTCATAGTAACAGCCGAGAGTTCTTCCATTTTCTTTCTATTTGAGATTAGATCTTTCAAGAATTTAGCATATCTAGGCATTCCTGAAATCACATCAATGAAAGGAAGATTTACATTTATCTGTTTAAACATATCCAAGAATTTGGATTGCTCGGCTTCAAGTTTCTCTTTCTTCATTTTACTCGGGTAAGGAAGTGGTGGTTGGTATGGTTTAACATAAGGTTTATCCTTAACTGTGTTATCTTCATTAACCTTTTCAACTACCGGTTCTTTTTCCTTATCTTGATCAGGTTGTGGTTCTTGTGGAGTAGGAATAGCTTCATCAGAAGTTACAGGTATTTCCGGTGGTTTAAGCGTTGTACCACTTCTTGTGGTAATGGCTTTAGCTGTTTCATTCCGGGGGTTAGCATTTGTATCACTAGGTAGACTTCCCGGTTTTCTTTCACCTATTAACCTTGCTAGGTTACTTACTTCTTGTTCCAGATTTTGAATAGAAGCTTGTTGATTTCTAAATGCTTGAGCATTTTGTTCATTGGTTTGTTTTTGAGATGTGAAAAACTGTGTTTGAGTTTCAACTAGCTTTATCATCATATCTTCTAAATTCGGCTTTTTATCATCGGTTTGTTGTGGTGGCTTGTTTTGAAAATTAGGTCTTTGCTGATTGTAAATATTATTGGATACTTGTTGATTGCTAGGACCTTGTTGGTTGTTGTATGGAATATTTCGGTTATAATTCTGGTTTTGATTGTAAATTGGTCTTGGCGGTTGATAATTATTCTGATAATTATTTCCAGGCCTTTGGTTTATGTATGAAATATTCTCTCTTTGTTCCATTGTTAATTCAATACTGAGACAATCTTTTGTCAAATGTGGTCCTCCACACTGCTCACAACTAATTCGTATTGAGTGAATATCTTTAGTCATCTTTTCCATTCGTCTTTCCACAGCATCTATCTTTGCGGAAATGGAATCTAAGTCATGGCTAGAATTGGCTCTAGCTGCTTTAGATGATCTAACGATATCTTTTTCTTGGTGCCACTCATGTGAGTGGGAAGCAGTGTTATCAATAATTCTGTAAGCATCAGTTTCGGTTTTCTTCATAATAGAACCACCAGCTGCTATAACTATGTCTTTCCTTGTAGTGATGTCGCATCCTTGGTAGAATATTTGTACTATTTGACAGGTATCTAAACCATGTTGCGGACATCCTCTTAACAACTTTCCATATCTTGTCCACGCCTCATATAGAGTTTCATTCGGTTTCTGTGTGAACGTAACAATTTCTGCTTGAAGTCTTACGGCTTTAGATGCCGGAAAGAATTGTTTAAGAAAATTTTCAACTAAAACGTCCCATGTATCGATCGCCCCTTCAGGTAACGATTCCAACCAATCTTTGGCTTCTCCCTTTAAAGTCTAGGGAAATAACATGAGATATATCTGTTCATCCTCCACTTCTCGGATTTTAAATAGTGTGCAGATCCTATTAAAGGTACGTAGATGTTCATTTGGATCTTCCTTCGGCGCACCACTAAATTGGCATTGATTAGTCACCATGTGTAGAATTTGTCCTTTGATTTCATAATCTGGCGCATTAATGTCTGGATGAGTAATTGCGTGACCTTGGCCAGTGCGTTTAGCTCTCATTCGGTCTTCCATACTTAAAGGTTCCAGATTCTCCATAATTGAATTTGTTGAATCGGAATCACTAGAGGATTCTGATTTAATGGTTCGTTCCTCAACAATCTCTGTTTGAATGATTGGTGGTTCCGGAGGAAAGTTTAGTGGTTCAGGATTTACGAATCGTTCCTGAATATTCTCCGGATTCTCAATTGTGAGGTCGGGTTCAAAAAATGGATTATCGGAAATTTGAACTGAAGTACTTGGTCGACTGGATGACGATTCTAAAGAAAAATCAACGGCAGTAATATTTGCTAAATGTCTTGATCTAGTTACAGGTGGTGAACGTACAAAAGGTGATGAACGTCTTGCTCGGTGCATTCAATGAATATCCTATTAGTTTTTTTTTTTTTTTTTTTTTTTTTATATTAGCGTTGCGCTTCCGGCGTTTAAGATTCCCCGGCAGCGGCGCCAAAAATACTTGATGTCAAAGCTAAGGGGTATAAAATACTATTAAATTTTAGCATAAAATACTATTAAATACGATACATTTTTACACAAGATATTTATTTATTTAGAGAATGGATATGCTTAAACCTTGCTACAACACTTATAGGCAGTGTACCTAATCGTACAGTAGTGTAGTTTTTAGTAAGTCCGGTTCGTTCCACAGGGAATCTTTTTAAACAAAGCTTAACGCTATATTAGTTTACTTTTATAAAAATACAAATATATATATATAAGTAATATTATTATTATAAAGGGGGGTTTTTACCGTTTAATGACCGGTTTGTCGATTTTAAAACTTTAGTCGCAGTTAAAACCAAATGTAAAAAATAAATACAAAACTTAAATTAAAGCATAAAGTAAATAACGATAATGAAATTGTGAATAATAAAAGTGCGATAAAATAAACTTGCGATAATTAAAAAGTACGATAATTAAAAGTGCAATTAAATACAATAACAATAAAAATACGATAATTAGAAGTGCAATTAAATATAAAATAAAGGAAATTAAATATGAAATAAAAGAATTATGCTTATTTAAACTTCCGTAATCATGATGTTTGACGTGTTGATTTTAGTTTTATGCCCATGGGTTAATTGTCCTTTGTCCTGGATTATTTAATATGTCCATACGGATTTGTCCATAATAGTCCATCAGTCATAAATATAAAGAGCGAAAGCCTTCATCAAATTATTCTTATTCCCGAAGTCAAATATTCCAACTAATTGGGGATTCGAATTGTAACAAGGTTTTAATAGTTTGTTTAACGAATACACCAGGTTATCGACTGCGTGTAAACCAAGGTTTTACTACTTTGTTAACAATTACACCAATTACCCTTGAATGTAATTCACCCCTGTTTCAACAAGTTTATTAACTATTAATCCAGTTCCGTATCCGGTAAAATGAATAATTATTGGTATTTATAGATATCCCGCCCACCGTACCCAGTCAAGCGTATGTGGTTATATATAAATACGTCAAATTATAAGTTTGTATATTAAATTAACAAGGTATTTTTTAGTTAATATAAAACCCATTAATAGCCCATAGTCTAATTTCCACAAGTGTCGTTCTTTTGTCCAAACCTCAATTATGGTACAAAGCCCAATTACCCAATTTTAGTAATTAGCCCAACATCATGATTACTTCGGATTAAATAAGCATAATAATAACTTAGCTACGAGACATTAATATAAAAAGGTTGAACATAACTTACAATGATTAAAAATAGCGTAGCGTTACACGGACAGAATTTCGACTTACACCCTTATAACATTCGCTAACATACCCTTATTATTAGGATTAAAATTAAAATTAAAATTAAAATATAAATATAAATATATACGATATAGATAGAGAGATGGATGGATTTTTGGTGATTTTTGCGATCAGAATTCGTTTGCTTTTATAGGGATTTTCGACTTTTGGGGCTCCGCGACTCGCGGCATTTTTGCCTTCAAACTCCGCGAGTCGCGGAGTTTACTTTTACAGCTCACCCATGTTTGGAGTCTTTCTTGCCGACGATTTATTTTATATATATAATATATATATAATTAATATAATTAATTATATATTATATTATATTTATATACATAGTTAACTTGTAATTTTTAGTCCGTTGCGTCGAGCGTTGAGAGTTGACTCTGGTCCCGGTTCCGGATTTTCGAACTTCCTTGCGTACAATTTTATATTTTGTACTTTGCGTTTTGAATCTTGTACTCTTGTAATTTTGAGACGTTTCTTATCAATAATTGGAACCTCTTTGATTGTCTTTTGTACTTTTGAGCTTTTTGGTCGTTTGCGTCTTCAATTCGTCGAATCTGTCTTTTGTCTTCACCTTTTATTATTTAAACGAATATCACTTTTAAATAGAACAATTGCAACTAAAAGCTTGTCTTTCTTGAGGAATAATGCTATGAAATATATGTTCGTTTTTAGCATTATCATCGCACATACGTTTTATGACCTTCTTCCATAAGGATTTTATGTGTGCAATACGAAGGACTTATGCCTTTAATATCATGAATCTTCCATGCAATGGCTGGTTTATGAGGTTTTAGCACAGTAATGAGTTGAGATTTTTCATTTTCAGTAAGAAAAGACGATATTATTAAAGGTAATTCAGATTCACCATGTAAATAAGCGTATTCTAAATGGTTTGGAAGTGGTTTTAACTCTAATGTCGGTGGTTCTTCTATCGATGATTTATATCGATATCTGTCTTCCTCTTTTAGCATTTGAATTTCTTCTGTTGTTGGTTCATATCCATTAGCCATAAGTGTAGCTAACATTTCAGTTTCATCAATTGGTTCAGTTCCTTCTCCTAAAGAACATTCTCCTGTTCCTTGTAATTCTGGAAATTCTTCTAACAATTCTGCATGTGAATCTATAGTTTGAATATAATAACATGTATCATCTGCAGATTGTGGTTGTTGCATTGCTCTATCAACAGAAAAGGTAACACTCTCGTCCTCTATACTTAGGGTCAATTTCTTACCAAACACGTCTATTATTGCTTTAGCTGTGTTTAAGAATGGTCTTCCTAATATGAGAGGAACTCGAGAATCTTCTTCTATGTCCAGAATAAAAAAATCTACTGGAAATACTAAAGTACCAACTTTAACTAGCATGTTTTCCATTATCCCTCTAGGATATTTTACTGATCGATCTGCTAGTTGTATGCTTATTCGTGTTGGTTTCAATTCTCCAAGGTCTAGTTTAGCGTATAGTGAATATGCCATTAAATTTATACTAGCACCTAAGTCTGCCAATGCTTCTATTGAACTAAGACCACCCAGAAAACATAGAATTGTGAAACTTCCTGGATCTGATAATTTTTCTGGTATCTTATTCAACAGCACTGCAGAACAATTAGCATTCATAGTAACAGCCCAGTGTTCTTCTATTTTATTTCTATTTGTGATTAGATCTTTCAGAAATTTAGCATATCTAGACATTCCTGAAATCACATCAATGAAAGGAAGATTGACATTTATTTGTTTAAACATATCCAAAAATTTAGATTTCTCGGCTTCAAGTCTCTCTTTTCTCATTTTACTCGGGTAACGAAGTGGTGGTTGGTATGGTTTAACATAAGATTTAGCCTTAACTGTGTTATCTTTACTAATTTTTTCAACTACCGGTTCTTTTTCCTTATCTTGTTCAGACCGTGGTTCTTGTGGAGTAGGAATAGCTTCATTAGAAATTACAGGTATTTCAGGTGGTTTAAGTGTAATACCACTTCTCGTGGTAATGTCTTTAGCTGTTTCATTCCGGGGGTTAGCATTTGTATCACTAGGTAGTGAAAGGATCCGAAACTAATCATCCGGACATCGTCCATATAGATTAAAAACGAATTACAATAGTTGATAACATCGCGAGGTACTTGACCTCTATATGATACATTTTACAAACGTTGCATTTATTTCTTAAAGGCAATCTATTATTACATCGAGAGTTGACATATTAGCCTAACATTTTATAACAACCAAATGATCTAATCTGCCATTTTCATAACAATAGTCTTTAATGAACTTCAATGACTCGAATGCAACGTCCTTGTATCATAGCTTAAATGGTCCCAAGTAGTATCCTTAACATGAGCTAATGCACAGCGGAAGACTTAATTCGTACCTGAGAATAACATGCTTTAAAACGTCAACATAAAGTTGGTGAGATATATAGGTTTGATGCTAGCAGCGTTATAACAATGGACCACAAGATTTCGTATATAATCATTTCAATAAAAATATTCTAAGTGGTTGAGCACTTGGTAACCATACTTAACATTTAATCACGTCGCATATCCCCTTTAATATGAAATCTTACTACACCGTACCAAGTGTAGTCACAAAACGAAGTACTGTGCAACCGTTGAATACTGGTCGTCCAGTCCGGTTGGGGTTGTCAGGCCCGATAGATCTATCAACAGGATTCGCGTTTACAATACCGCTGTAAATATTAGTTACCAAGCTACAGGGAAGTATGCCAGTGGTACAACTCAACGTAGAATATATTTTCCAGTTACTTGTGTCCATAACGTAAATCATTTATAAAACAGCGCATGTATTCTTATCCCAAAAATATTTAAAGTTCAAAAAGGGACTATATACTCACTGTTGTCTCGAAGATATATATATTTTTGACTTGGTCTTCCGGTTGATATCACGAACCTCAAGTTCCTTGGATAAGTTTGCTGTAAAAGAGGAGTAAGAAGCTAGAATCAAAAGGGTGATAGAAGTGGATGAAAGATTGGAAGTAAGTTGGTGTTCTTGGAAGGTTTTCTTGAAGTGTTTTTGTATGGTTTTCTTATGGTGTTTATGTAAGGTTTTTGAAGCTAGATCTTCTTAGAACTTTACTGAATTGTTGAAGGTGTTTAAGGGTTATAAGTGTGTGTGTTTTAGCTAGGAGATTGAAGTAGTAAATGAATCAAAATGATGATACATATATACTCCTAAAAATGTGATCTTTAAGGATAACATGACAAAATTTTAGTTTGTAATCTTATGTATTTGTCAAACAATAATACAAAAGCAATTACCTTATACCTAGGGTAGTAACAAGGGCTGGTTAGGTGGTGATTTGATGTGTATATACCAATAGTAAATACGTATAGAAGCTAGGTATGATACGAGTACAAATACTCTAGATATACGTATAGAAATTTTGTGAAAAATGGAATGAGGATTCAAATATAGCTATCTTTTGTGAATACACTTATATGATTTTATGTATTTAAGTCTTAAAAGTGAGTAAATACATTACTTATACGATATATGTATAAACATTATAAGTCTTAAGTATTTATGTCAAATAACGTTACGTATAGTTATCGTTTTGAAAACTTAAGTTAGTAGTTTCAAAATATACTTATAACTTATAGTTTTTGATACAAAATAAGATATTAAAACATTCATTAATCATGTTAAATATGTATATATACATATATATACGCAAACGTATAATTATCATATATTGTATAGTTCGTGATATCGTCGGTCAAACTAGACGGTCAAACGTTGTGTAAAACTCTTTTCGGAAATATAAATCTCGACAATTTGGATTACTTATCATGTTGGTAAGTTTTAATTTATGTAAATATTAATCTTATAAGTATAGAACGATCGGAAAAAAATGCGGGTCAACTTTAGGGTTTTTGCTTATCGTGTCGGAACCATATAGAGATTAGAGTTTAAATTTGGTCGGAAATTTCCGGGTCGTTACAGTACCCATCCGTTAAAGAAATTTCGTCCTCGAAATTTGGTAGAGGTTGTCATAAATGACCATAGGAATGTTTTCATGACGAATATGAGGTAATAATGAAATTTTATCATTATTGAAAGATTTAGATAAAACGATTTGGTTATGTGAGACGCACGAGCGAAGCTATCACAAAAAAAAAATGAAATGAGTAAATATGGAATCGTTTTTAATCGATGACGTGGTTTAGAATTGATTTCCGGGATTTAAGGGATTTAGGAAAAATCTTACGTAATAAGATTTGGTTATTCGGCGATCAGAATCTTCTTTGATTTAATGCGGTAATCTGTTTCGATTTCTTTGTCGGATATTTCACTATAAATCCACCCCTTCGTTTCCTTATTTTTCACAACTCGCATCTTCTACTCTTTCTCCTTAATTCCTACTTTAAGGTATCCTTTGAAATGCTTCATCCCGTTCTGATTTTTGTTATACTTCTAACTTTTATATCTTTCATTCTTCTCTTCCATCTACCGCCAGAAGAATCTATTCACTTTTATGATTTTCTTGGAATTATAATGTTTCTAATTCTCCCGTGTCTTTACGTCGCCATACGTATTGATATACATGGTTTGTAGTTTCTGGGTGGTTGTTGGGTTTGATATCTTTCCTTATACTTCGATGCTCCTGCTTCTGTTTTCCATAATCATTGTCATCCATAGTTAATATTCTCTCCTATTTGCTGTGATCTATACCCCAATTTCTATTTTGGGACTTTGTCCCTTCGTTTCTTCTTCCCGTCCTTGAGTCAAGCGATCAATAGTTCGAAATTCGTAGGTATAAAATTTGGAATGAACCTAGCTATTGGTTTTAGAATAAAATTGTAATGGCACGATCTTGATTCGTTAAATTACTCGAATATTCCGGAAAAATAGAACTATCAAGGTGATACGTTCTAATATGTTTGGAGACTTGATAGAATGTAAGAGCCGTGTAACATGGCACATGATGACGGTACTGTGAATCATCACATTCCATTAGAAACTTAACATGACTTACTGTAATATAATGAAGTTGATCAAGTTTCATTATATTATACTAATTCATGTATCAGTTCCCAACACTACTTCAAAACATTCCTATTTTAAACTTGAAGGTTTTAGAACTTAGAAACTAACACAGTTTCTTTTATATTGTAACGCAGATATTACGGAGAAATACATGATTTTGGATAAGAACAGTTGTGAGAATATCTCCAGAAATATGGAGGATATGTATAACAAAAGATATGAAGATATCTTATAATATCTAAGATAAGATGATGATGAAGAATATCATCGGGAAAGGTTTAGGATAAGGGGTAGGTTTTTTTTTTTTTTTACTAATGGTTTCAGCAAGCACTGAATCGTTTGAATCCTTTGAAAGCAGATTCAGTTCTTGTGATTTATCTACATCCTCCTTCATACTTTGCTCAATCCGTTTTCCAGTTCCAACTCTCCTCTTTTTCTAAGCTTTACCAATACAATGTACTTCATCATTAAACTTTTGACTGTTAAAGTCGTTTACAGTTTTTTTTTGTTTTTTTTTTTTTTTTTTTTTTTTTTTTTTTTTTTTTTTTCTGCTTCTTCAGCATTTCAAGAATTACTTCATAGTCCAGGATGTTTTTCAGAACTTCACATTCGAAAAATGTAATTCTTAGGGATAGTCGTTCTCGGTATAACTGGGAGAATTTCTACGAGATTTTCAAAATACTGATTGCGGGTTTCGCCAAAGAGATAACGAGTTGCTGGTACGTCTGCTGATGATGTTGTGAAAAAGGTTCTCCGGTAACAACGTCGAAAGGACAAAGTATAAATATCGAGATTATAATAGGAGTAGTCTCACTGAGAAGTCGAAGTGGAGCTGTGACAAAATTAGCTTCTTGAAAAGGAATCGTATGATTGTTTTTGATAATGAATGATAAGGAATTCGACGCGGATACGTTTTAACTATAACTTCGGTTTCGAAAATTTTTCAGGTGCATCACTGTATGCATAAATCTTTCTTCCGTAAACGAGGTGCGGCTGGTTCAACTTCTCGATCGAGGTGTTTTCAAGAATCATGAAAAGATTTGAATGAGGATTATAATTGTCGAAGTACAAATGAGGTTTAGGATGAAATCAAGTGGCAAAATTGAAGAATTGTTTAGTTTCATATGTTATAATCAACATTTTATTTCATTTTAATTGTCCAATGTTTCTTCTTTATGCCACTTGTTGGATTTGGATAGGTAAAAAAAATTCAAATATGAAATTTAAATGGAAATGGTTATTCTGGGGTGAACAGATACGTATATCGATGGTTGTAAGTAAAATAACAAATGACCGTTGAATCAGATTCAAGAATGTACAATATAACTTATTAATGTGAATTCTAAATATTCCTCGGGTACTACCCACCCGTTAAAATATTTTCATCATTATTAGTTTGTACGAAGGAATTTTTAATTACTATCTTTATGAAAATATACTTGCATATATATTTTCTTCAGAGATAATCATAGATTTAATGAGTCAATAAGATAATAAACTCATTTGATTTATCGTTAATTCTAGATTACATAATCTCTAAGACTTTAGAAATTACATAATCGTCATACGATACGTAAAGCGAAGATAATCGATGTAGAACGATATATAGAACGAAGATCATACTCGAAGTACAGATATTGAGTCGTGTGATGTTGATATTCGAGATACAGATTGTGATGTTGAGATTTTGGGGGTGACAAGAGTACTGTCGGCGTTGATGATGGTGGTATAGATTATGCTGCTGGTGCTGCTGCTGGTGTTTGTAACCTTCGCACCGTATTTTCTAAAGCCACTACCCGAGCGCGAAGCTCGTTGACTTCTTCTATTATACCGGGATGATTGACGGTTGGAACGAGCGAATGAACAAGATTCGAAATATGGGATAGTATGTAATCATGACGAGATACTCTAGAAATGAGCGAGAAAATGGTGTTTCGAATAGGTTCACCGGTAAGTGCTTCAGGTTCATCGTTAAGAGGACAATTTGGTGGATGGAATGGATCACCTTCTTCTTGCCTCCAGAGATTTAGTATATTACGAACCCATCCCCAATTCATCCAAAATAGATGATGGGAAATTGGTTGATCCATTCCGGTGACGCTGTTCTCGGAGCTCGAATGGAAATCCATATCGGCGTAGCTATCGAAGTCGGAGGAATTCGAACTGGATGAAGAATCCATCTTGTATAGTCGGAGAAGTGAATTTTTGGTTTGGAATAGATTATAGGAGTTGGGTTTGGTACTCTTCAATATATAATTTACATATGTATATATAATATCAAAATCCCATGAATTACGGAGAATCTTTGAAATACGTCAGGCAATGTCTATAGTAACAGATACGCTAAGATATGAATTTTGTCTATACACTATCGATGCACTAAATGCAGTAAGACGTGTCTAGACTTAAGAATGATAAGCAGGCAGTTCCCTAAGGATGATAAGCAGATGATTTCCGACTAGGATTGATAAGCAAAACTTTTGACAGGCAGACACGGTCAAAGTCCAGACTCACTTAATGTATCCTAACAACTACTAGTTAGACACACTAATGCAAGGCCTGGTTCGCTAAGACCAACGCTCTGATACCAACTGAAAGGATCCGAAACTAATCATCCGGACATCGTCCATATAGATTAAAAACGAATTACAATAGTTGATAACATCGCGAGGTACTTGACCTCTATATGATACATTTTACAAACGTTGCATTTATTTCTTAAAGGCAATCTATTATTACATCGAGAGTTGACATATTAGCCTAACATTTTATAACAACCAAATGATCTAATCTGCCATTTTCATAACAATAGTCTTTAATGAACTTCAATGACTCGAATGCAACGTCCTTGTATCATAGCTTAAATGGTCCCAAGTAGTATCCTTAACATGAGCTAATGCACAGCGGAAGACTTAATTCGTACCTGAGAATAACATGCTTTAAAACGTCAACATAAAGTTGGTGAGATATATAGGTTTGATGCTAGCAGCGTTATAACAATGGACCACAAGATTTCGTATATAATCATTTCAATAAAAATATTCTAAGTGGTTGAGCACTTGGTAACCATACTTAACATTTAATCACGTCGCATATCCCCTTTAATATGAAATCTTACTACACCGTACCAAGTGTAGTCACAAAACGAAGTACTGTGCAACCGTTGAATACTGGTCGTCCAGTCCGGTTGGGGTTGTCAGGCCCGATAGATCTATCAACAGGATTCGCGTTTACAATACCGCTGTAAATATTAGTTACCAAGCTACAGGGAAGTATGCCAGTGGTACAACTCAACGTAGAATATATTTTCCAGTTACTTGTGTCCATAACGTAAATCATTTATAAAACAGCGCATGTATTCTTATCCCAAAAATATTTAAAGTTCAAAAAGGGACTATATACTCACTGTTGTCTCGAAGATATATATATTTTTGACTTGGTCTTCCGGTTGATATCACGAACCTCAAGTTCCTTGGATAAGTTTGCTGTAAATGAGGAGTAAGAAGCTAGAATCAAAAGGGTGATAGAAGTGGATGAAAGATTGGAAGTAAGTTGGTGTTCTTGGAAGGTTTTCTTGAAGTGTTTTTGTATGGTTTTCTTATGGTGTTTATGTAAGGTTTTTGAAGCTAGATCTTCTTAGAACTTTACTGAATTGTTGAAGGTGTTTAAGGGTTATAAGTGTGTGTGTTTTAGCTAGGAGATTGAAGTAGTAAATGAATCAAAATGATGATACATATATACTCCTAAAAATGTGATCTTTAAGGATAACATGACAAAATTTTAGTTTGTAATCTTATGTATTTGTCAAACAATAATACAAAAGCAATTACCTTATACCTAGGGTAGTAACAAGGGCTGGTTAGGTGGTGATTTGATGTGTATATACCAATAGTAAATACGTATAGAAGCTAGGTATGATACGAGTACAAATACTCTAGATATACGTATAGAAATTTTGTGAAAAATGGAATGAGGATTCAAATATAGCTATCTTTTGTGAATACACTTATATGATTTTATGTATTTAAGTCTTAAAAGTGAGTAAATACATTACTTATACGATATATGTATAAACATTATAAGTCTTAAGTATTTATGTCAAATAACGTTACGTATAGTTATCGTTTTGAAAACTTAAGTTAGTAGTTTCAAAATATACTTATAACTTATAGTTTTTGATACAAAATAAGATATTAAAACATTCATTAATCATGTTAAATATGTATATATACATATATATACGCAAACGTATAATTATCATATATTGTATAGTTCGTGATATCGTCGGTCAAACTAGACGGTCAAACGTTGTGTAAAACTCTTTTCGGAAATATAAATCTCGACAATTTGGATTACTTATCATGTTGGTAAGTTTTAATTTATGTAAATATTAATCTTATAAGTATAGAACGATCGGAAAAAAATGCGGGTCAACTTTAGGGTTTTTGCTTATCGTGTCGGAACCATATAGAGATTAGAGTTTAAATTTGGTCGGAAATTTCCGGGTCGTTACAGGTAGACTTCCCGGTTTTCTTTCACCTATCAACCTTGCTAGGTTGCTCACTTCTTGTTCCAAATTTTGAATAGAAGCTTGTTGATTTCTAAATGCTTGAGCATTTTGTTCATTGGTTTGTTTCTGAGATGTGAAAAACTGTGTTTGAGATTCAACTAGCTTCGACATCATATCTTCTAAATTTAGCTTTTTATCATCGATTTGTGGTGGTTTGTTTTGAAAAATAGGTCTTTGTTGATTGTAAATATTATTGGATACTTGTTGATTGCTAGGGCCTTGTTGGTTGTTGTATGGAACATTTCAGTTATAATTCTGATTTTGATTGTAGATTGATCTTGGCAGTTGATAATTATTCTGATAATTATTTCCAGGCCTTTGGTTTATGTATGAAACATTCTCTCTTTGTTCCATTGTTAGTTCAATACTGAGACAATCTTTTGTCAAATTTAGATTTCTCGGCTTCAAGTCTCTCTTTTCTCATTTTACTCGGGTAACGAAGTGGTGGTTGGTATGGTTTAACATAAGATTTAGCCTTAACTGTGTTATCTTTACTAATTTTTTCAACTACCGGTTCTTTTTCCTTATCTTGTTCAGACCGTGGTTCTTGTGGAGTAGGAATAGCTTCATTAGAAATTACAGGTATTTCAGGTGGTTTAAGTGTAATACCACTTCTCGTGGTAATGGCTTTAGCTGTTTCATTCCGGGGGTTAGCATTTGTATCACTAGGTAGACTTCCCGGTTTTCTTTCACCTATCAACCTTGCTAGGTTGCTCACTTCTTGTTCCAAATTTTGAATAGAAGCTTGTTGATTTCTAAATGCTTGAGCATTTTGTTCATTGGTTTGTTTCTGAGATGTGAAAAACTGCGTTTGAGATTCAACTAGCTTCGACATCATATCTTCTAAATTTAGCTTTTTATCATCGATTTGTGGTGGTTTGTTTTGAAAAATAGGTCTTTGTTGATTGTAAATATTATTGGATACTTGTTGATTGCTAGGGCCTTGTTGGTTGTTGTATGGAACATTTCAGTTATAATTCTAATTTTGATTATAGATTGATCTTGGCAGTTGATAATTATTCTGATAATTATTTCCAGGCCTTTGGTTTATGTATGAAACATTCTCTCTTTGTTCCATTGTTAGTTCAATACTGAGACAATCTTTTGTCAAATGTGGTCCTCCACACCGCTCACAACTAATTTGTATTGAGTGAATATCTTTAGTCATCTTTTCCATTCGTCTCTCGACATCATCTATCTTTGCAGAAATGGAATCTAAGTCATGGCTAGAATCGGCTCTAGCTGCTTTAGATGATCTAACGATATCTTTTTCTTGATGCCACTCATGTGAGTGGGAAGCAGTGTTATCAATAATTTTGTAAGCGTCAGTTGCGGTTTTCTTCATAATGGAACCACCAGCTGCTATATCGATGTCTTTTCTTATAGTGATGTCGCATCCTTGGTAGAATATTTGTACTATTTGACAAGTGTCTAAAACATGTTGCGGACATCCTCTCAATAACTTTCCAAATCTGGTCCACGCTTCATATAAAGTTTCATTTGGTTTTTGTGTGAACGTAACAATTTCTCCTTGAAGTCTCACGGCTTTAGATGCCGGAAAGAATTGTTTAAGAAATTTTTCAACTAAAACGTCCCATATATCAATTGCCCCTTCAGGTAACGATTCTAACCAATCTTTGGCTTCTCCCTTTAAAGTCCAGGGAAATAACATGAGATATATCTGTTCATCCTCAACTTCTCGAATTTTAAATAAAGTACAGATCCTATTAAAAGTACGAAGATGTTCATTTGGATCTTTCTTCGGCGCACCTCTAAATTGGCATTGATTAGTTACCATGTGTAGGATTTGTCTTTTGATTTCATAATCTTGCGCATTAATGTCTGGTTGAGTAATTGCGTGACCTTGGCCAGTGCGTTTAGCTATCATTCGATCTTCCATACTTAGAGGTTCTAGATTCTCCATGATTGAATTTGTTGAATCTGAATCACTCGAGGATTCCGATTTAATGGTAGGTTCCTCAACAATCTCTGTTTGAATGATTGGTGGTTCCAGAGGAAAGATTAGTGGTTCAGGATTTCTGAATTGTCCCTGAATATCCTCCGGATTCTCAATTATGAGGTCGGGTTCAAAAAATGGATTATCGAAAATTTGAATTGGAGTACTTGGTCGACTGGATGACGATTCTAAAGAAAAATCAACGGCGACAATATTGGCTAGATGTCTTGATCTAGTTACAGGTGGTGAACGTATAAAAGGTGGTGAACGTTTTGCTCGGTGCATTCACTGAATATACTATTAGTTATAAAAATAAAAATTATATAAGTTATCAAATTAATACACTTTTCTGCTTTTACCCACGTTTTGAATAGCCAATAGATGCAGCAGGGAGCCAGAACCCTTTAAATCGAAAGCCCACAACTCAGCCACTAACAAATCCAACTATTACTACGAAGCAGAAAATTTTGGATGTCTATCAATTTAACCAGTTAAAATAATTTTTCGTTGAAATTTAAAAATTTTTTTGAGAAGAAATAGAAAATTTTATGTCCTAAAAAAAACTAGAGAGGCGAAAAATAAGAAAGAAAAAGAGCGCGTCGAAAAACGTAGAAAAATAAATGGTCAAAAAAAAATAAAAAGAACGTAGCGCGTCGAAACTTAAAAGGGAACTAAAAACTAAGAATTAAAAGTTGCGTCTAAAAATATTAAAGCTTAAAAGGAATTCTATATCTAAAACGGCAATAACTTAAAAAGGTACTAAAAACTAAAAACGGCGTCGCAAAAATCTAAAGCACCTAAATCTTATTCTAAAAAAAAAGCACTTAAGGGATTTTATGGCAAAGCCTAAAAATCTAGAAATAAAAATAACTATGGCAAAAACTATGACTTAAAACTAAATACGAGCGAAAAATACAAATATTACGCTAAAAACAAATAAAAATAAACAAAAAATAAAAATAAACTTAAAGTTGTAAAAAGTACAATTTTTATAAAAATATTATTTTTATATTATTTATTTTATAAAACTATTAATTTTATAATTTATTAAAACTAATTAAACTAAATAATACAAATTAATTAAAAATTAAAAATAAATAATTAAAAACATTAACCCTAATTAGGGTTTTAATTAAATAATAATAATAATAATTACCCCGTAATTAATGCAGTACCAGGTCACATGGGACGTGTCAGATCACTTCATGCGGTCGCATGAAATTTTGCCTTTGCGATCGCATGAAGTAGGGTTTCGGACCAAATGCTGGGCTGCAACTGTGATCGGGCCGAGTACTTTTTATATTTTTTTTTCTTTTTTCTATTTTGCTGTTTTTAAAATAAATAAATATTTATATAAAATAATAAAATACTTATATTTAAAAACTAAAATAGAAATAAAAATACTTTTTTAACTTTATATATTTTAAATAAACTCTTAAAAATAAATATATAGATATTTTTCTTTTATATTTTTGTATATTTTTTTATATTTCTTTAAAAACGTATATTTTTAATAAAAACTTAATAAAACTCTAATAAAATCTTTTATTTTATTTTTTATATATAGCGTAGCACTTCCGGCGTTTAAGCAAGAAGTCCCCGGCAGCGGCGCCAAAAATACTTGATGTGTGCGAGGCGTACTAGGAAATAGTTATATTTTTGCTACAAAATACTATTACATACGATACAATTTTACACAAGTGATTTATTTATTTATAGAGTGGATATACCTAAACCTTGCCACAACACTTATAGGCAGTGTACCTAATCGTACAGTAGTGTAGTTTTTAGTAATTCCGGTTCGTCCACAGGGAACTCGCCAAGTCTAACGCTATATTTTTAACTTATAATTGTAAAAATACAAAAATATATATAAGTAGTATTATTATTTTTATAAAAGGGGATTTTACCGTTTAATGACCGGTTTGTCGATTTTTAAAACTTTAGTCGCAGTTAAAACCTAATGTAAAATATTAAAAATAAAAATAACTTAATTTAAAGCGTAAATTAAATAATGATAATGAAATTGCGATAAATAAAAGTGCGATAAAATAAAATTGCGATAATTAAAGAGAATGATAATTAAAAGTGCAATAAAATGACAATAAATAAAAGTGCGATAATTAAAAGTGCAATTAAATATGAAATAAAGGAATTATGCTTATTTAAACTTCCATAATCATGATGTTTGACGTGTTGATTTTAGTTTATTCCTATGGGTTAATTGTCCTTTGTCCTGGATTATTTGATATGTCCATACGGTTTTGTCCATAATAGTCCATCAGTCATAATCATAAAATGCGGAAGTCTTCGTCAAATTATTATTATTCCCGAAGTCAAATATTCCAACTAATTGGGGATTCGAATTGTAACAAGGTCTTAATACTTTGTTTAATGAATACACCAGGTTATCGACTGCGCGTAGTCTAAGGTTTTACTACTTTGTTAACAATTACACCAATTACCCTTGAATGTAATTCACCCCTGTTTCAACAAGTCTATTAACTGTTAATCCAGTTCCGTGTCCGGTAAAATGAACAATTATTGGTATTTATAGATATCCCGCCCACCGTACCCAGTCAAGCGTATGTGGTTATATATAAATACGTCAAATTATAAGTCTATATATTAAATTAACGAGGTATCATTTAGTTAATATAAAGCCCATTAATAGCCCATAGTCTAATTTCCACAAGTGTCGTTCTTTTATCCAAACCCCAATTATGGTACAAAGCCCAATTACCCCGTCTTAATATTTTAGCCCAACATCATGATTACTTCGTCTTAAATAAGCATAATAATAACTTAGCTACGAGACATTAATTTAACAATAAAATTAAACATAACTTACAGTGGATATTAATAGCGTAGTGGCACACGGACAGAGTTTCAACTTGCAAAACCTTAAGACATTCGACTAACCTAACCTTATTATTATCACTAACTTAAAATTAAAATTACAAATTGAGATTAATATTTGGAGTGATATTTGATACATAGGATAAGAGAAAAGAAAAAGATATATATATATATATATATATATATATATATATATATATATATATATATATATATATATAACTCTGGCCGAATTCGTTGCAATTTATAGATGTGGCCAGTATTCTGGGCTCATGCGATCGCATGAGAATCATGCTTGCAGGCCATGCGATCGCATGGCCATCTGGGATAGCTCAACTTTGGTTGTTTTCTAGCTTGTTGACGTTATTTTTAAATATATATAATATATAAATAATTTATATAATTATTTAAATATTATATTATATTCTTGTACATAGTTGACTCATAATTTTTAGTCCGTTGCGTCGAGCGTTGAGAGTTGACTTTGGTCCCGGTTCCGGATTTTCGAACGTCCTTGCGTACAATTTAATATCTTGTATTTTGCGTTTTGCGACTTGTACTCTTGTAATTTTGAGACGTTTCTCATCAATAATTTGAACCACTTTGATTGTACTTTGTACTTTTGAGCTTTTTGGTCATTTGCGTCTTCAATTCTTCAAATCTGTCTTTTGTCATCACCTTTTATTATTTAAACGAATATCACTTGTAAATAGAACAATTGCAACTAAAAGCTTGTCTTTCTTGAGGGATAATGCTATGAAATATATGTTCATTTTTAGCATTATCAATGTAATTTTTATTTATTAAACTAATGACTGAATTTTATACCATAATGATCAGAATAAATAAATGAACTTAATTTGAAAATTTGGTATTTTTCCAAAGACTTTTATCCGCCACTGATTTACAATGGAGTACGAGATACTAGCTCTATTAAACTGTCGGTAGGTATTTTCACCGATGGCTGCTATATGATTATCACATGTTTCATATTATTATTAAAGTATTATTATTAATTATTATATTATTATTATTATTAACTTTATGATTTATGATTTCTGAAATATATCTTATATATAAGCATATGATACATATACTTAGAATTACACTTATATTTTTTCTTCAACCGTCTCAACCCATAATCGGCAACCACCAAGATCACCCTTGAACCACCACCGTGAACGCCACCGTCAACCACCACTAATCACCGTGATCATATTTTTATTCCAAGTTCAAACGGAATCATCACCATCTCACCCTATTTCAATCGTCATCTTCCATTCCTTCCACCACCGCGAGCCACCACCTCTGACTACCATTACCCTAACACGGCGGCTACCACCATCACAACAACCACACCACTCGCTCTCTCTTTCCTATCTCTTTCTCTTAATCATTTTTTTTCTTATGAACTACATATGGTTACTCGGATTGCTAGCTACTATTGTGTTTCTGCTACTCATGAACTGCTGCTATACTTATTTCCTCTTAAACCGACACCACCTACACCTTAATTGCCGCCACCTTCTTTTCCTGTCGAGTTTCTTCTCCAACTAAACACCCCTATCCGTCACCACCGTCACCTGTTACCTCATCCATTAAACCCACATCACCTTGCTCGATTTTATTATGCTTCTATTCTACTCATCTCCATCGAACACCATTCCCATAAAGACCATAGCATTTTTTTTAGTCACGGACATCACCACCATTTTTTTTCTATTTCTAACAGCAAACATGAGGGGATTATCGTGTATAGTTATGAACGGGGGGAAGATGATCGTGGTAATGAGAGGGTGATGAATGAAGAAGATAAAGAAAAATGATGAATTGTAATGAAGAAGATTACCTTCGGTTCTATAATATTTTTTATTATTATTTTTTTCACGAAGATTGATGATGGCTTCTATGTTGTTGATGAATGATGAACATGGATGGTGATACTGTTACGATTAGAAGGTGATTACAGGAGGGTATCGAGTATGATTATGATAAAAATGAAGGAGACGGTGAATAGTTCTGGGTGTAGTTTTTGAAGAAAATGGGAAAGCAGAAACACGGGTTAAATAAAAATAATTCAGGAATTTAAAACCAAAAAGCAGAAATAGAGGGATGGTAAGGAGTGTTTGTAAGGAACAGAAGGTCCTGGGTTCGAACCCAGGCCACTACAGTAATTTTTTTTATTATAAAAAGTTGTTGTTAGGCCGAAGTTGAAATTGAGCCGAAAGGACTGTTAGGCCGAAATTACTGATTGAGCTTATGATAATGAATGAGGAAGAGGGTAACTGTTTGGTACATAATATAGAAATAAAAACGCGAGAATAATCAGAAAGTAACCAACAGCTCAGATGGTTTGGGGTTATGTTGGGAAAGGGGAGGTTGCGGGTTTGAGTCTCGTCGCGGGCAGTTTATTTTTTTAAGCCTATTTTGAGGTAGGTACTTATTATTATTATTATTATTATTATTATTATTATTATTATTATTATTATTATCTTTATTAGTATTAGTATTATTATTATTTTTATTATTATTATTATTATTATTATTATTATTATTATTATTATTATTATTATTATTATTATTGTTATTGTTATAAGTATTATTGTTATTATTATTAAAAATATATGTATTATTATTAATATCATCTTTACTATTATTAATAGGATTATTAGTGTCGTTATTATTATTAAACTTGTTAACATTATTATCAATCTTACTAAAAAATTATTATTTTGTTATCACTAAAAACTATATTATTACAAATAGATATTTTTATATAAAAATACATTACACTATATTATTATTATTAAAAAGATATTAATTAAACTATATACAAAAGATATCAATTAATGTATAAAAATATATTTTTTATCATATATAAACCTTAATATACATTTTTATTATTAATGATAAATAATAGTTATATAAAACATATAAATTAAATATATTAAATTTACCTAAATAACATATAGTATAACCAGTATGCTATTAATAACAATATATATATATATATATATATATATATATATATATATATATATATATATATATATATATATATATATATATATATATATATATATATATATATATATATATATAAAATTGCACGAGTACGATTATATGTTGTAATATATATACGAATAATATAGGTTCGTGAATCCAAGGCCAACCCTGCATTGTTCAATGTCGTCATATGTATTTTTACTACAAAATACAGTATTGTGAGTTTCATTTGCTCCCTTTTTACTTGCTTTTGCAATATATATATTTTTGAGACTGAGAATACATACGCTGCTTTTATAAATGTTTTACGAAATAGACACAAGTACTTAAAATTACATTATATGGTTGGATTATTAAACCGAATATCGCCCTTCAAGTCTGGTAACCTAAGAATTTAGGGAAATGGCTCCTGATTGATGCGAATCCTAAAGATAGATCTATGGACCTTGACAAGTCCCATTCGGGGTACGAATGCTTTAGTACTTCGAGATTATTATTATACAGACGAGAGGTTCTGTTTGGGGATATTCTATGCATTAAAGTTAACATCGGTTACCAGGTGTTCAATCCATATGAATGATTTTTATCTCTATGCAGTTTGCGAAATGCTTGATATGAGAATGATGTTTATGAAATTTGAAAATCTTGTGGTCTATTAAAATGATGGAAATGAATATTTATGATAAAACTAATGAACTCACCAACCTTTTGGTTGACACTTGAAAGCATGTTTATTCTCAGGTATGAAAGAAATCTTCCGCTGTGCATTTGCTCATTTTAGAGATATTACTTGGAATCATTCATGACATATTTCAAAAGACGTTGCATTCGAGTCGTTGAGTTCATCAAGATTATTATTAAGTCAATTATAGTTGGATATATTATGAAATGGTATGCATGCCGTCAACTTTTGATGTAATAAAAGTTTGTCTTTTAAAAACGAATGCAATGTTTGTAAAACGTATCATATAGAGGTCAAGTACCTCGCGATGTAACCAAATGTAATGTATTCGTCCAGATGGATTAGGACGGGTCCTTTCATTATTTACTCTAGTAAATCTTTTAAAAATATTTAAAAATATAAAACGACGATATTTAAACTATATATTAATCATGTATAGATTTTTAGTAATTATTTTGAGTCAAATTGACTTTTGTTGACTTTTGCATATTAGTCTCGAGCATTAGGATTGTGGTACACTATGACTTGACCTAATTTGTTAGACAAATATTGACCAACACATAAATATATATAATTAATTTAGGTTCGTGAATCCGAGGCCAACCTTGCACTTGTTCAATGATGTTATATGTATTTTTACAACGAAATACAGTATGGTGAGTTTCATTTGCCTTTTTACCCTTTATATTTTTGGGCTGAGAATACATACGAAATTTTTATAAATGTTTTACGAAATAGACACAAGTAATCGAAACTACATTATATGGGTGAATGATCGAAGCCGAATATGCCCCTTTTGCTTGGTAGCCTAAGAATTAGTAAACCGATCTACTAATTGACGCGAATCCTAAAGATAGATCAATTGGGCCTATCGAACCCCATCCAAACTACCGGATGCTTTAGTACTTCGAATTCATTTTTATCATGTTCGAAGGATTTCCCGGAATGATAGGGGATATTCTTATATGCATCTTGTTAATGTCGGTTACCAGGTGTTCACCATATGAATGATTTTTGTCTCTATGCATGGGACGTATATTTATGAGAACTGGAAATGAAATTCTTGTGGTTTATTAAAATAATGGAAATGAATGATTAGGATAAACTAATGAACTCACCAACCTTTTGGTTGACACTTTAAATCATGTTTATTCTCAGGTGTTAAAGAAATCTTCCGCTGTACATTTGCTCATTTTAGAGATATTACTTGGAGTCATTCATGGCATGTTTTGAAAGACGTTGCATTCGAGTCGTTGAAATTCATCAAGATTATTATTAAGTCAATGAATGTTGGATGTATTATGATATGGTATGCATGCCGTCAACTTTCGTTGTAAAGAAAGTTTGTCTTTTAGAAATGAATGCAATGTTTGTAAAATGTATCATATAGAGGTCAAATACCTCGCGATGTAATCAACTATTGTGAATCATATATAATGTATATGAACGGGTCCTTTCAGTTGGTATCAGAGCGGTGGTCTTAGTGAACCAGGTTTGCATTAGTATGTCTAACTGATAAGTCGTTAGGATGCATTAGTGAGTCTGGACTTCGACCGTGTCTGTATGTCAAAAGTTTTGCTTATCATCTCTAGTCAGAAATCATCTGCTTATCATCCTTAGGAAATTGCCTGCTTATCATTATTAGTCTAGACACGTCTTGCTACATTAATTGCATGAGTAGTGTATAGACAAAATTTATATCTTAGCGTATCTGCTAAATCATATCTTATCGTATCTGTTACTTTAAACCATTCCTGATATATTCCGTAAATTTCTCCGTAATTTATGAAATCTTTTGCTATATATATATATATATATATATATATATATATATATATATATATATATATATATATATATATATATATATATATATATATATATGTGTATATATATATATATATGTATATATGTATATATGTATATGTGTATATATATATACATATATATATATATATATGTATATATATATATATATATATATATATATATTCTATGTAATTAGAATACCATCCGATAGCCGGAAGATCATTTCATATCGAAAAATTCTTTATTCAATCGTACGAAATGGAATTCACCATTAGTTCAAGTTCTTCGGATTCCGAAATAGAATCCCACTCAAGCTCCAAAAGCAGTGTGACCGAAATGGATCAACCAATCAGTCATCATCTATTTTGGATGAATTGGGGATGTGTTCGTAGCCTCCTCAAACAATGGAGACAAGAAGAAGGTGATCCCTTCCATCCACCACATTGTCCTCTTGACGAAGAACCTGAAGCACTTACCGGCGAACCAATCCGAAACACCATTTTTTCTCTCATTTCCAGAGTATCTCGTCACGATTATATACTACATCAAATTCTAGATTTTATTTATCCGCTCATCTGAACCGACAATCACCCCGGTGTAATAGAAGAAGTCAACGAGCTTCGCACTTGGGTAGTGGCTTTGGAGAATATGGTGCAAAGATTACAAACACCAGCAGCAGCACTAGCAGCATAACCAGTACCATCATCATCAACACCAACAGTACCATTACCACCTCTAACCACAACCGCGTCGTAAACCTCAACTTCACAATCGGTCCCACGAGCATCAACGTCATATGCACCATGGATACCAAGGAGTACGAACAACAATAACTGCGAAGTATTAATTCATAACTTCATTGGATAAACATTCCGCGGCGATTATGTAATCTCTAGAGTCTTGGAGATTATCTAATCTAGCCCGAACCATAAATCAGTTAAGCGAACCAAAATGATAGAAGAGTAGAAACCCTGACAAAAATGGTGTGTGGTTAATAAGCTAAACTTGTTTTACCAATAGCATCAACAGTACCGTCAGCGTCACCAGCATCGTCAGTGCAGTCAGCATCAGAATCAACAACACCTATAACATCACAAACTCCGTCAGTTCAAGAATCACTGTAGACATCATTACGAATCAATAACGCGTATATTGTATCAACGAGTTATGAAGTATTAACTCATTCCCTCTAAAGAAATTATATGTATATTTTAAATATATATATTTTGAAATAAAAATAAATCTTTCCGTGCTAAGCTATTGTGTGTGAATCTTAACTACTCGGTTAATTCATATTACAAATATGCAATAATGTACATCCTTCGCCCGCAACTTAACCATCGTTAACTACAATCTCTGTCTCAATTCAACAAATTCCAATTCATAATAAATCAAGTATATAATTGATTTTACACTTTTATCATCGATGTACCCGAAACTTTTCAGATAACATCATTCGTACTTTACGAAGTTCACAAGAATTTAATGAAAACCAACATCATGCCTCAACAAATAACGAAGTATTGATTCATAATTTCAATATTATTGAAGAAATACTTATGTAATCTCTAAAGCCTTCAAGGGATTATTCAATTCTAGTTCCAACCGTAAATCGAATGAGTTTAATTTAGTATTAACTCACTAAAATCTATGTTACATCTGAAGAGAATATATACACATATATTTTCATAAAGACTGTAATAAAAATTCTTTTGTACAAAATATTAATTGTGAAATTTTTTTAACGGGTAGGTAATACCCGAGAGATATATATATTCACAATTAATATGTTACATTCTTCGAATCTGATTAAGCAAATTATCAACTATACTTCCTACTTTCACAATAATATACATTCTTTCATAGAAATCAAAACAACCATACTCATTCAAACTCAATTACATATTCTGATTTTGAAACCTCAAAATTCAATTCGAGATATAACCGGTACCATCACTTATAGATTCCTACATCTTTCAAAGCTATATTTTGACTTCAAAACTGTGTTAGAACATCAAATGTATATTAACGATTACAATCTGTGTTCAAACCCTTCGAAAATTTCTGAAGATACTTCAAATAATGAGCAATCGAGATGATGATTCAACTACATAATACCCACAGTTATGTACTTAAAAAGCTCTCGAAACCAAAGTCATAATTCAACACATATCTGTGTCAGACCCTTTGGCAATTATTAGCAAAAATAACTTTGCAATTTCTTTTCAAAGTAGCAAATTCTATCACATCTCCAACAAGACAACTTCGATTTTTCATTCGGAGTAGCCTTATCATACTCTTGATATATATGTTGCCCTTTCGCCATTATTACCGGGGAACCTTTCATATCTCGCCACATTAGCAGTAAACTTATCAACAATCGTAATGATCTGAGATTTTACAAAAAGTCATTATATTTATCAAAACCTCATCATTTACTCACCTGCCTCTTGTAATGAGAATTGCCATACGAATCATTGGGAATTAGCAATCAGTATTTTGAAATCTCACAGCATGTTGACACCAACAGTTATACATATAACGTCTATCTCCAAGGCTTACATACTTCGAATATGAAGTTTCTGAAAAACACCCTGAACTGCGGAATAATTCTCGAAATGTTGATGAAGCAGCAAAAACTATAAAACGACCTTAACAGTAAAAAGTTTGATGATAATGAATAGTGTGCTGGCAAAGCACAGAAAAAGAGAAGCTTTGGAACTGGAAAACGGATTGAGCAAAGTATGAAGGAGGCTGTGGACAAATCACAAAGACTGAACATGCCTTCAAAGAATCTAAATGATTCAGTATCTGCTAAAGTCATTAAATACCTTGCTCCTGACTCTAAACCCCTGCGGACAATATCCTTCATCATCCTCTGATATTAGAAATTCTAAGATATCATCGTATCTTTCATTATAAATATCCTCCATATTTCTGAAGATATTTCCATAATTATTCTTATCTGAAATCATTTATCTCCTCACGTTATCTGTGTTATATCATAAAAGAAACTATTTTAGTTTCTAAATTCTGAAAACTTCAAGTTTAAAATAAGAATATTTTTGAAGTAGTGTTGGAAACTGAAGCATGAATTAGTATAATATAATGACACTTGATCAACGTGATTATATTACAGTAATTCATGCTGAGTTTCTAAATGGAACGTGATGATTCACAGACCATACCGTCATCATGTGCCATGTTACACGACTCTTGTATTCTACTTAATCTATAAAATATCAAGAAAATATTTCTTAATGATTCGGCTTTTTCTAGGTATTATGGTAATTTGACAAGTCAAGATCGTGCCATTACAATTTCCTTCCTAGAACATTAACAATGTTCATTCCGAAATTCATATCTGCAAATTCTGTACCATTACAAGCGATGCTTAATCACAAGAAGAAGAAACGAAAGGACAAAGCTCTGAAATAGAAATTGGGGTATAAATCGTAGCAAATAAAATAAAGCATTAACTGGAGATGACAATGATTATGGGAAATAGAAGCAGGGACATCGAAATATAAGAGAAGATATAAAACCCAACAACCACCCAGAAATTATAAACCGTATATATCAATACATAGAGCAATATAAAGACACGGGAGAACTAAAAACACTATAAAACCAAGTGTATAGTAGAAGTAAATAGATTCTTTCGGCGGTAGATGAAAAAGAAGAATGACCGATATGAAGGTTAGGAATATATCAAGAAGCAGAACTGGATGGAGCACATTGATGAATGCTTTAAAGTATGAGTTAGAAATAATGGAAGGTGTGAGTTAAAAGGAAATAAAGGAGGTAGATTTATAGTAAAATATTCGACAAAGAAATCAAAACAGATGATCGCACTTAAAGCAGATCCTAATTCCCTTAATTATCGAAGAATCAAATCCTAATACGAAGATTTTCTCCAAATCTCTTGAACTTAGAAATCAATCCTATCTACGTCAAAAGATATGACGAATCTATACCTACTCATTTCACTCTTTTGGTAATAGCTTCACTCGTACTCTTCACAAAATCAAATGGTTTTATCCATATTACTCAATGATGATAAAACCCTAATCTTCAGCTTATATGCGTCATGAAAACATACTTATTGTCAGCCATGACCATCCCAATCAAATTTCGGGACGAAATTTCTTTAACGGGTAGGTACTGTGACAACCCGGAAATTTTCGACCAAATTTAAACTTTAATCTTTATATATTCCCGACACGGTAAGCAAAGTTTGTAAGTTGAATCTCAAGAATTTTAAACTGTGTTCATACACTCATTTAACCTCGACCAAATTCCAATGATTCACGAACCATTACATGAACGAACATGATTATAAATGTATATGTGTATATATTATAACTTGAAAATATTAACAAAGTATTAGACGTATAATACTTTATATAAACGTATTTGTTTCAAAATATATTCTAATAGTTATCAATGGAATTAAAAGATGATATCAAATGATTGAATTATTAGATACATTGAATTATAATTACGAGTCTCTGTTAAGAGGTCCACTATGATTTGGGAAATCTATTCTTTTTAACGGTATTCGGAATAATTGGTAAAGTGATTTATTAGAAGGAACAAAAGTGTCAATTAACGGGAACTAGACAAGGGTTAGTAGAGATTCCCGTTTGATTTTCAATTTATGCTTTACGATAATTGTCTCGTGACTTTTGATAAGATAAACTATTAAATTTGTATATTAATTAACTTGGAAGTAAAATTGTAGAATATAGATAACTTAGAAGATGGATATCGACAAGTTAAGTAAATTAACGTTTTACATTAAAATGATTTTATATGTTTATCTAACCTTTAGACGTTATATCACGTTGCACCAACAAACGTTAAAAACTTGAAATCTATTAAAAGTATATTTAATCTTATTTTTCTAAAACATTTTTACGATATAACAACTTCTTCTATTTTAACCTTTTAATAAAATGATTATTTTATATATTTAGTTTTAGAAAAACAAAGTTATCATATTTGATTTAAATGTATAAAAACGTTTCAGTTTAAAAAGAACTTTATTAATTAGGACGTTTTATAAGATAATTTGTATATGACTTTTGAAGAATTTAAATAAAGTTTATATTATAAATTACAAGTAGATAAAGCGTTTCAAAAATGTAAACGTGATTGATATAATATTTTTCTACTATCTAAACGATTCCAAAATAAACTTTAAAAATATAATTAGTTTTGAAAAACTAAATATTGTATTATTACATATTTCTATATGAACAAATATATATTTTAAATAAGGATATATATATATATATATATATATATATATATATATATATATATATATATATATATATATATATATATATATATATATATATATTATACATGTGACAAAATATAATATTTTAACAGATGATTTAAAATGATACATTTTGATAAACTACGAGACTCTAATTTATAGAAGCAAATGACCACAACGCTCAATTTTATAGGTTACATTTATCATAAGGTAAATTTTTGATGAGTAAAGTCAAATTATTAGTAAGTGTACATGTCGCGTAACGTAAAATGCTAGTTTTCTAAACGTACGAAAGTGCGCTCGAAAAATCGAAAGTGGTACATGAGTCGTGTGACAACGTCCAAGTCATTTGAGTAAAAATCACATTTCTACCATGAGCGTAAATATAATATAATATATAATTAATTATATAGATTAAATAATTATTTATAATTAATATATATTAAATATAAGTGTCGGCAATGGAGATTGGACAATGTGAGATGCTCTTTGTGACCATGCGGTTGGATGAAAATAACAAAGAACCCCCATGCGATCGCATGGGGGGTTTGGTGAGGGAAGATGCATAAAAGCTCGATACGTTCTGGTTTCTGAATTCATTTTACTCCCTCGCATCTCTTTCTCTCTACACACATAAATTATAATTATTATTATTATTATTAAGTTTATTATTATTATTAATCCTAAATATTATTATTAGTAGTATTAATGTTAGTATTAATATTATTATTTATACATAAAATACTACGACTAGGTTCTGCTCGCATGGTTTCAAACAAGTTTTTCGAGTGGGTTAGGGCTAAGGAAATTATGGGTTATAGCTATGGAGGTGATGAGTAATGTTCGAGGGTATGCTCGTGAGGTCAATCTAGTGTTTATCATCTCCGTTGCATCTACGTACCTTTCCTGCAATATTGAATCTCAATATTGATACGTGAGTACTCATAATTTAATTTTTACATACTAATAGTGTATCCCTGACTAGTGCTCGAGAATATAGGATTATGCATGCTTGTACTTTTGATATTGCCATTAGATAGGATATGTTGAATCCTGAATTAGTTACGTATGCGGTTGAAATAAGATATAAGATATGCATGTCGTTGGAAAGCTAGCGAAAAATTAAGAACTTTTCATTTAGATATTGAATGGTTTCGATGAACGAATTTGAAGTTATAGTCAATCGAATTTTTGTATTATTATTAAAAATGATTATTATTATCGTCATTATTATCATCGTTATTATCGTCGTTCTAGTTCTATCTTATTATTATTATTACTATCTTTATCAATAAAAAGGATTTATCATTAAAAATTGTTATTTTTATTATTATTACTATCGTTATTATCGTTAAAGTTATAATTAGTATTATTATTATTATTATCTAATTATTATTATTATTATTATTATTATTATTATTATTATTATTATTATTATTATTATTATTATTATTATTATTATTATTATTATTATTATTATTAGTATTATTATTATTATTATCATTATTAATATATATCATTATTTAAAAATGGTTATTGTTATTGTTATTATTATTATATTATCATTAAAATAATTATTAGTATTATCGTTAATAATGTCATAGTAATTATCATTATTAGTATTATTGTAATTAAAACTAATATTAGTAACACCTAATTATTTTGATTACTATTATTATTATCATTATTATGAACACGATATAAAAGATGATTAAAAGCTATTAAACGAAACGATTAGGAAATAATGAGTAAGAGTATCATGATGAAATTAAAATATTATAAGATATTGATTTAGATAAAATTGTCGTTCTTATTATTTTTATCATTACTATTATTATTAAAAGTATCGTTAGTATTAAAACTATCAAATTAACAAAAAATATCATTTTAATAGAAATGTCATTATTATTATAAAATATCATTATTATTATCATTTTAAATAGAATTATTATATTAAAAAGTATCGTAAATATTAAAGTTATCATAATTAGAATTATCATTTTATCATAATGTCATTTTAGTAATTATAAATATTGATATTTTTTTTATTAATAGAATAATAATAATTATTATTACAAAATAATACAACTTTTACTTACTATTATTATAGATATTATTTTATCAAATAAATATGTGATACAAACATATTTTACTACGTATAATAAAATTTCTGTAATAATACCTATCATATTATCTTTATAATATTAAATGAACTATATAAATTTTATTACTTAATATATATAAAAGTATATTTTATTATATAATTTTTAATATAAAATTTTATTTATTAATAAATGAATTATATTATTTACCCTAGTAAATCTTTTAAAATTATTTAAAAATATAAAATGACGATATTTAAACTATATATTTATCATGTATAGATTTTTAATAATTATTTTGAGTTAAATTGACTTTTGTTGACTTTTGCATATTATTCTCGAGCATTAGGATTGTGGTACACTATGACTTGACCTAATTTGTTAGACAAATATTGACCAACACATAAATATATATAATTAATTTAGGTTCGTGAATCCGATGCCAACCTTGCACTTGTTCAATGATGTTATATGTATTTTTACAACGAAATACAGTATGGTGAGTTTCATTTGCCTTTTTACCCTTTATATTTTTGGGCTGAGAATACATGCGAAATTTTTATAAATATTTTACGAAATAGATACAAGTAATCGAAACTACATTATATGGGTGAATGATCGAAGCCGAATATACCCCTTTTGCTTGGTAGCCTAAGAATTAGTAAACCGATCTACTAATTGATGCGAATTCTAAAGATAGATCTATTGGACCTAACGAACCCCATCCAAAGTACGATGCTTTAGTACTTCGAATTCGTTTTTATCATGTCCGAAGGATTTCCCGGAATGATAGGGGATATTCTTATATGCATCTTGTTAATGTCGGTTACCAGGTGTTCACCATATGAATAATTTTGTCTCTATGCATGCGACGTATATTTATGAGAACTGGAAATGAAATTCTTGTGGTCTATTAAAATAATGGAAACGAATGATTATGATAAACTAATGAACTCACCAACCTTTTGGTTGACACTTTAAAGCATGTTTATTCTCAGGTGTTAAAGAAATCTTCTACTGTGCATTTGCTCATTTTAGAGATATTACTTGGAGTCATTCATGGCATATTTTGAAAGACGTTGCATTCGAGTCATTGAAATTCATCAAGATTATTATTAAGTCAATTATAGTTGGATGTATTATGATATGGTATGCATGCCATCAACTTTCGTTATAAAGAAAGTTTGTCTTTTAGAAACGAATGCAATGATTGTAAAATGTATCATATAGAGGTCAAATACCTCGCGATGTAATCAACTATTGTGAATCGTTTATAATGTATATGAACGGGTCCTTTCAATCCGCATCCTACACCGCATCATCACAATATGTCCCACGAGCACCAATGTCATACGCTCTGCAGATACCAAGGAATACCAACAACAACAACCGATGAAGTGTTGATTCATAACTTCATTGGAGAAACATTCTGCGGCGAATATGTAATCTCTAAAGTCTTGGAGGTTATCTACTCTAGCCTTAACCATAAATCAGATGAGTGGACCGAAATGATAAAAGAAACCCTGACCCGAATGGTGCACAATTTACAAGCTAGACTTGTTTTACCAACAGCATCAACAGTACCGTTAGCATCACCAGCACAGTCAGTACCGCCAGCATCATCAAAATCAGCATCACCTATAACATCACAAACTCCATCAGTTCAAGAATCACTGTGGACATCATTAGAAATCAATAACGTGAATATTGTATAAACGAGTTATGAAGTATTAACTCATTTCCCTCTGAAGAAATTATATATATATTTCTATATATATAAATTTTGAGATCAAAATAAATCTTTCCGTACTAAGCTATTATGTATGAATCTTAACTATACGGTTAATTCATATTACTAATATGCAATAATGTACGTCCTTCATCCGCAACTTAACCATCGTTAACTACAACCACTGTCTCAATTCAATAAATTCCAATTCATAATAAATCAAGAGTATTATTCAGATATATGTTTGATTTTACACTTTCATCATCAATGTACTCGAAACTTTTACAATAACATCATTCGTACCTTGCGAAGTTCACAAGATTCCACGAACACCAACATCATGCATCAACAAATAACGAAGTATTGATTCATAATTTCAATATCATTGAAGAAATACTTATGTAATTTCTAAAGTTTTAGGGATTACTCAATTCTAGTTTCAAACGTAAATCAAATGAGTTTAATTTAATATTAACTCATTAAATCTATGTTACATCTAAAGAAAATATACACATATATATTTTCATAAAGACTGTAATAAAAATTCTGTTGTACAAAATATTAATTGTGAAATTTTTTTAACGGGTAGGTGATACCCAAGAGATATATAAATTCATAATTAATATGTTACATTCTTCAAATCTAATTCAGCAATCACCAATTACACTCACTACTTTCACAACAATATACATTCTTGTATAGAAATCAAAACAACCATACTCATTCTGATTTTAAAATCGCAAAATTCAATTCAAGATATAACCGGTATTATTACTTTTAGATTCCTACATCTTTCAAAGCTATACTTTGACTTCAAAACTGTGCTAGAACATCATATGTATATTAACGATTACAATCTGTGTTCAAACCCTTCGAAATTCCTGAAGACACTTCAAATAATGAACAATCGAGATGATGATCCAACCACACATTACCCACAGTTATGTACCTGAAAAACTCTTGAAACCAAAGTCATAATTTAACATGTTATGTGTCAGACCCTTTGGCATTTATTAGCTAAAATAACTTTTCAATCCCTTCTAAAAATAGACAATTTTGTCATAGCTCCAACAAGTCAACTTTGACTTTTCAGTCGAAACAGCCTTACTATAACCTCGATAGATACGTTGCCCTTTCACCAACATTACCGGGGAACCATTTATGTTCCATCACATTAGCAATAAACTTACCAACAACTTCACTGATCTTTGAATTTCGAAAAAATCATTATAATTATCAAAACCCCATCATTTACTTATCTGCATCTTGTAACGAGAATTGCCATACGAATCATTGGGAATTAGCAATCAGTATTTTGAAATCTCGCAGCATGTCGACGCCAATAGTTATACATATAACATCTATCTCCTGGACTTACATACTGCAAATGTGAAGTTTCTGAAAAACACCCTAAACTACGAACTAATTCTAGAAATTTTAAAAAATGCTGATGAAGCTGCAAAAACTGTAAATGACCTTAACAGTTAAAAGTTTGATGATAAAGAATAGGGTGCTGGCAAAGCTCAGAAAAAGAGAGGGTTTGGAACTGGAAAACGGATTGAGCAAAGTATGAAAGAGGCTGTGGACAAATCACAAAGACTAAACCTGCCTTCAAAGAATCCAAATGATTCAGTATCTGCTG
>NC_092336.1:82052500-82057500 GCF_046630445.1 Rutidosis leptorrhynchoides | reverse complement strand
CAACCCTAGCTACGTCAAAAGATTTGACAAAATTTTACTTTTCTCATTTCACCTTTCTGTGATAGCTTCACTCGTATTCTTCACAAAATCAAATCGTTTTATCTATATTACTCAATGATGATAAAACTCTAATTTTCAGATCGCATGAGTCATAAAAACATACTTATTGTCAGCCATGACCATCCCAATCAAATTTCGGGACGAAATTTCTTTAACAGGTAGGTACTGTGACGACCCGAAAATTTCCGACCAAATTTAAACTTTAATCTTTATATGTTTCCGACACAATAAGCAAAGTCTGTAATGTTGAATCTCAAAATTTTGGAATTTTATTTATGCATTCAATTACCCTTCGACTATTCCCAACGATTCACAAACAATTATATTTAACTAGATGTGCATATGCAATTCTATATAAAATTTAATTAAAGACGTTAACAAAGTATTAGATGAATAATACCTTACATGAACGTATTTGTTTCGATATATGTTTAATATAATTATCGATGAAATTAAAAGATAATATCAAATGATTGAATTGCCAGATACATTGTGATATGATTATGGGTCTTTGTTATGAGGTCCACTGTGATTTAAGAAATCTATTTTTTTGACATCATTCGGAAAATGGTAAAGTGATTTACAAACAAGAACAAATGTGTCAATTAACGAGAACCAGACAAGGGTTAGTGGAAATTTCTGTTTAATTCATGTCTTACACTAATTTCCTCGTGACTATTGATAGGTTAATCATTTAAACTTTCATATTATTTAATGTAAAAGTGAAATGATGAAATGTAGATAACTTAGAAGATGGATATCAACAAATTAAGCAAATTAACGTGTTACAATAATTTTATACGTTTATTTATTCGTTGGACTTTAAACCTTTAATTAATAAACCACCATTTGTTAATAAACATGTGTATAAATATATTAAACAAAACTGCGAGTTAAAATATAATTGTTATGACAAATATTATTATTACTACTTTCATTAATATCAATAATAGTAATATTAATAAATATTAAATATTTAAAGTTTTATAAACTTAATGAAGTGATTATCAAAATAAATACTTAAAATATAAATATTACTATAATAATGATTAAAATTATTATTTAGTTGTAAATTTGATATTATAAGCTAATATGATTAATACATGTATCATTTATTGATTATTAGTAATATTAGTATTATAATTATTATTATTATTATTATTATTATTATTATTATTATTATTATTATTATTATCATCATCATAGTTATATGTTTCATAATCATTTTTAATTAGCATTATTATATTTATTAAAAGATTAATCATAAACTATAAATATAAATATATGAATATAAGAGAAATACAAATAAAGATATAAATATAAACATATAAATACTAATATATATTCAGATATACATAAATAAATATACAAATATGAATTTCAGTTTTATATATATATATATATATATATATATATATATATATATATATATATATATATAGATAAATACATGTGTACAGATATATAAATACTGTATAAACATATATAAATACAAATAATTTATGTATTCAGTTTTCTATCATTTTCACACTGTAATTGATCTTTGTTTATATCTGCAAGCTGTATCAATTGATACCAATTCATAGTACAATTAGAATCAATTAGAGATCACCACGTTTGGTATTTTATATTTTTTTCTTCTCCTAATTGAATCATGTCGACGAATCTTAACTACAAAACAATGGCAATCAAATCTTGGCTCTGTTATAATCTTTACATATCCCATTATATGTATCCACTTCTGCAATTCATATAACAAGAACATCGACACCTCTGTTTTCTAACTTTTTGGTCATATTTTGATTTCGAATGAATTTTCAAAATGTAATAATACACTCTTGTTAGGAATCGTCTATCTAAACTATTTGTAAGTTTTCAATCCTCAATTCTTTCTATTAATCTCTAATTTGAGAGTCAAAGTTTTGGGTTTTAAAAGTCAACTAAGTATTCTTGAATCAAATTCAAGTTTGTTTTGATGTTTCCAGTTAATTTGATAATCCATAAAAATTATATGAATGATTTGCAACACAATTCATGTTGTAATCATAATCTATAACAGTCTTAAATTAAAAACCAACGTTTGAGCTCATGTGTTCTTGACAGTGATATACACTAACTTGAATTCGAAACAAATTTCAAAAACTAAAAATGCAAAGTTGTTAGGAATCATTTACTTAAACTTCCTGTAAAATCTCAAGTTCCAATTCTTAATAACGAATTCGAATTTGCGAGTCAAAGTTATTTTGTCAAAAGTCAACCAATTTGTTCATCGAGAAATTAGAGCTCGTTTTGATGTTTCAAGTTCAATTGATGATTCCAATAGTTTTTAGGAATGATTTGAAACTAAATTCGTGTTGTAAGAATTGTCCAAAACGTATTCGAAATGGAAGAACATTTTTTTTTGAAGCTGCCAGCTTCAGCAGTAGGCTCAAATGCAGTTTTTTTTAATTTTTTTAAAGAACACTTTTATTTTTATTTCATGTTGTTTATAAATCCTAAATTCAAAACCCTTTCGATTGTTGTTGTTAGATTGCCTCTGTTTGATTTTAATTATGGTGAAGAAGATGATGAACTAGTATGAATGAAATATTAGATATATATGGTTGGGTTGCAATATAAAATAGAAAAACAAGAATGGCAGAATGGTTAAGTGTGTTTGTGGGTGAATGAGAGGTCTTGGGTTCGAGCCCTGTTCGGGACATATTTTTTTTTAGAAAGGCTTTGGAAGGTAGATTTTATTACCAAAATTATTATTATTATCATTGTTATTGTTACTAAAATTATAATTTTTATCACTATTATTATTACTAATATATGTATTATTACTATTATTATGATTAGGATTATTATTATTATCGAAATAACACAAACTATTATTATTATTATTAATATTAGTACTAGTATCACTATGTACTTATTAGTATTATTAGAATCATTATTAATATATGTATTATCATTATTATCATTATCATTTTTATTATTAGTATTATCGTTAGTAATAAAGTTATTATTATTAGGACTACTATTAGTAAATCATTAATATCAAAACTATCATTTTTTTTACAAATAAATAGTTTGTACATAAAATATACTTATTACATATACTATAATTATATTAATATTTCACATAACTATATATATCAAACCTATTAACATTATACTTACATATAACAAACTATTGATTTTAGATATAACACTAAACATATACGTGTATATATAGATTTTAAAATAACTAAACGAATAGATAATAATTATTTTAAGGTAATATATATAACATATAAGTTAAGATATAATATATATAAATGAAGTATATGCTTTAATAAAATTTAGTATAAAATTAATATAAACTGCAAACACATAAATAATATATAATTAATAAAGAAAATTATGTGATTTCCATTATATGTTTTAATAAATATACAATTGATATAAGTTCGTGAATCTGAGGCCAACCCTACACTTGTTCAATACCGTCATATGTATTTTTACTACAAAATACAGTATTGTGAGTTTCATTTGCTCCTTTTTTAAATGCTTTTACAATATATATTTTAGGGACTGAGAATATATGCACTTCTTTTAGAAATGTTTTACGAAATAGACACAAGTAGTCGAAACTGCATTCTATGGTTGAATTGTTATACCGGATATCGCCCTTGTTGAACTTGGTAGCCTAAGAATTGGTGTTTATTATAATTGCCACCAATTGACGCGAATCCTAAAGATAGATCTATAGGCCTTGACAAGCCCTAGTCAGAGAATTTAAACTGCTTTAGTACTTCGATGTTTATATAATTGGGGATATTCTAGATGCATTTTGTTAATGTCGGTTACCAGGTGTTCAATCCATATGAATGAATTTTAAACACTTACGAGTGTATGATTATTGAATAAATGAAATCTTGTGGTCTATTAAAATTATGGAAATGATTGATTACGATAAACTAATGAACTCACCAACTTTTTGGTTGACACTTGAAAGCATGTTTATTCTCAGGTATTAAAGAAATCTTCCGCTGTGCATTCGCTCATTTTAAAGATATTACTTGGAGTCTTTCATGGCATATTTCAAAAGACGTTGCATTCAAATTGTTGAGTTCGATAAAGATTATTGTTAAGTAAATGACAGATTAGGTCATTTATAGTTTGGATATTATGAAATGGTATGCGTGCCTGTCATCTTTCGATGTAATGAAAATTTTCTTTTAAAAACAAATGCAATGTTTGTAAAATATATCATATAGAGGTCAAATACCTCGCAATGTATCCATATGTTATTGTATTCGTCCTTATAGATTGGGACGGGTCGTCTCATCATCATTATCCAACATATGAACACCATCAACAAAATCTTGGCCCAACTTAAGTTCTCGGCCCCATAACTAAGACAATATATTTACGGCCCAAGTTTGTCCAAATTAATGCATCGTGAATTTTTAAAGTTTTTGTGGGGTTATATGCTTTGTCACTGTCGGCCAAAAGAAGAAAAAAAAATACACGATAGCAGCAGCCTTTAAAAAGTATCTTTGGTTCAATCATTCACTTATTCATGATCATGATAATTAATGATACCATTGTTTATGAATCATCTTTGCACGTTATCCTCTTCTTCTATCAAACAATCGAAGCAGCATAAACAAGTAGGGTTTGTTTTCTCGGACAGAAGCATAGCAAAAATAGGAGGGAAATAGCAGCTGCAGCTGCACTTCATTGCAGTAGAAAGTAAACAGAAATTAATAGTTTTAGCAGGTGAGTACGAAGGTGGTTACATGGATGGTGGTTCTAGGTTGTTTACAGCAGCAAGGTGTTGCTTTTGGGCTGTTTGAGTCGATTGAAACAGAAAACAGTCATGGAGTAGCAGCAATTTTCAAGGTATCGAACAGAAGGGGCTGTTGGTTAATTGGTGATGATGGTTTATAAGACAGATAGCATAGCTGCAG